>NC_079493.1:14239405-14430067 GCF_030052815.1 Hevea brasiliensis | reverse complement strand
AATTTTATTACCCTGTAACTTTCGAAAGTTTAGGCAGTCAAAATTGCCATGTATTTTAGTACTTATGCCTATAATTTCTCATGGGAACGATACTCTATTCATCACTTTATTACTTGTTAGTGATTCGTGCACTTGCAGGGTTATAAAATCAGCAAAAAAAACTCACTAATGCATATATAGTGGGTACCGATCTGATAAGGTGGCAAAGAAGAGGAAGAGAGAGCTCGCCCAACGGGTTCTCAAGAAGAAGGAAGTGATTATTGCTGTTGCTAGGGCTGAAGAACTCGAGGCCCAAAAGAGAGCTCGGGTGGAAGAGGTGAACTCTTAAGCTCTGGTTGAAGATGAACCCACCAATGAGAGATCGATTCCCCCTCCTGACCAACATCCGCTTCTACCACTAACCTCTACTGCCTCTGAGGGTGGTTCATCTGGGCAAGCTAGCTCCTCTGGACATCCAATCTCCATGGGTGCCTAAGTGCTAACATGGTCTTTGGAGAAGAATAGAACTGTGAAGGGCAACATAGACCTAGCCTAGGTCACTGGCGTAACAATCTATTTTGCGAAAGATAAAGCTCGGATGGCCCTGTAAAGCATCGACGATCTCTTGAACCACTCGATAAGCCTAAATCTAGAAGCCATGGCTACTAAGCACATGGTGAAAGATAAGATGAATTTCTTAAAACAGGAGATGTCTAAGGTAGTCCGTGAACTCGTTACTTGCAAAGCTAGTTGATCATTGCCAATGCTCGAGTTGGAGAACTTGAGCAACAGTTGAAGTCTTCCGAGGATGTTATAGCTCGACAGCAAAAGGAATTTGAGGATGCCCAGGCAGGATGAGTGTAACACCCCTATTTGTATAGCCTGGTATATTTCACTGTTCTGGTGACCAGTGTCGATCCGGACAACTAAGGGGATTAGAACCATACTTAAGACAACTAGAGAAACCATAAACACAAATAATTAGTAATGTTTAATTAGTTAAGTATAAATAAGAAAAACAGAACATAAGAAATTAAACGAGCCGAGAGTCACAGCGATGGGTGACCTCCTCAGGAACCACTACAAAGTCGTTTTAAACTCAAATTTCGAACCGTAAAATGTGACGCTGCGGTCCTTAGGACCATTATAAACACAGTGGAAAAGAGAAAATTGCGAAAAAGGACTGTTAAGCCAGTCAAATAATTAGGTCAGGGAGCCGAAAGAAATATTGAATTATTTGCAAACCGGGATGAACCGGCGAGGGGCAATTTGGTCAATTGACCCCGAGAGCTGACTCCTGACCTAACTATCAAATAAAATCGGAGAAAAGAAAATTTTAGAATCGAGAATTAAATTAAAGAACTAATAGAAAAATAAAAAAAAATAAAAAAAAAAGAGAAAAAGAAAAAGGTGTAGGGAGATGACATAATGCAGGACATCATGCATGATGCCATAAGTGTTATAATTAATAATTAATTAAATTGATTTTTTGGAGTCTTCCATAAGCTAAAATACATAAAAGAAATAAAAAGAAAAAAAAAATCATTTTGGGTCATCTTTTTTTTCCTTATTGCCGCCTCCCATCTCCCTCTCCCTCACCATTGATGAACCTCCATTAAAGCTTGTCTTCAAGCTTTGAAACCCTTACCAAATCCCAAATTTTTCCATAATCACTTCATAAAACCTTATTCCCTTCCCTTGAGAAAGAAAATTAACAAGAAAGAAAGAAGAAAAGAGGAGAAAAAAAATTGAAGATTGGATATCAAAGTGAGGTAAGCAATCTAAATTGAAAATTTTAGTTTATTGGTTATGTTTATGGTTTGAGTAACCTAGAAATTTAATTAAAATTAAAAGAAAACAATTGTAGAGGACCAAAGGAAATTTTAGCCAGCCATGGATGTATGAGAATATGATGTGTTTTGAATGAATTAAAATTGTTAGTAAGCTTGTATGAAAGTGGTAGTAAGATTGAAATGCTTAATTGTGATTAAATGCAATAAATTAGTGTGGTTAGGGTTTGAGACCTAGGGTTTGAGGCAAAAATTTGGAGAAATGAGTAAATGATGCCTTTGACCTTTTGTGAAGTGAAAAATGGTCATTTGTGACCAAATGAGTTGTGTTGGAATGGTTGGAGTAAAAACTAAATTCGGAGGGTGTATGGTCATGCTGCTGGCAGCATGACTAAGTCAACTTTGAAGGACCAAAAATGAAATTTTACAAGTCCAATTGATATGGGACCAATTGGGGATGAAAATAGACACTAAATGACACAATTTTCATTTAGGAACCATGCCCAAAAAGTGACCAAAACCTAGTGAACAAATTGACCAAAGTTGGATAAGTGCAGTCTGCCACTGTACAAACTGACCAAATGAACAGTATTTGTTCATTTGGTCATAACTCGAGCTAGGCAGGTCAAATTGACCTGAAATTTTACCAGTGGTTAGATGAGATATAGACCTAAAACTTTCATGAAGAACACAAGTCCAAATTCTGCCAGCAACCAAGCCATTTGGCCACCCCAAATTGGTGACCCAAATCTGCCAGGACCAAAATTACCCAGAAAATCAGGGTTGTTTTTCATCCGGCAGCCCTGGTTCAAATGGCCATAACTTGAGCTACAAAACTCCAATTGGGGTGATCCAAAAATGAGAATAAACTTAAGACAATAAGGAACATTTTCTATGAAGGAAGTTTTGTCAAATTCCAACAGTAGATTGACCAATGGAACAGTGCAATTAGGGACACCAAAACTGAAAATTTGACAATTTGGCCAAAAGGATTTAAGCTTTGAGAAAATGACCAAAACCAACAAATTTAATGACCAAAATGTGGTATGTGGGTGAAGTTGGAGTTCTCATACCTATTAAGCCTTAAAAAGTCAACAATTTGACTTGAATAGTGTAGTGAATAGTAACATGAAACACAAAAACTTCGAGAACGTCGAAATTAGCACATTAAAGCTAGGTAAAAATGAAGTGAAATTTATTTTTGGATTTATGCTAAGTTATGGTACTGAAACACTATGAAACTGTGTGTTTCAGCTGAAAAAGACTTGGAGGCTCGGAGAGACTGAGTCAAGGCCTAGAGGCGACTCACGTCAGGTCTGTGCACAGTAATTTTTGTTTAAATATATAATTCTTGAAAATTTGATTTTTTTTTTAGTTAATTATAAATTGTGTTGCCATTTATGATTGTAAATATGACTTTGAAAATTGACCAGATTTTCAATAAATTATTTGAATAAATTGTTTTGAATTGATTTTGTGTTCACACTTAGCATGACAGTATCACGTTATTCCTCCTCCATTTATGGGGTTGAGATCGTTCATTTTCCTCCCTCTCTGGCTTGCCAGTTGAGGTTGAGATCGGATGAGTACTCATTAGCTAGCTAGCCACCTCCCTCATTGATTTTGATTAATGGGGTTGTAGATTGCTTTGTCATGGTGTACAACACGGCATTGATCGGAAATTTTGTGTCATGGCTTAAGTGTATATGATTTTGGCAACACTGTGTTTAATAAATTATTTGACTAAATGGTGTTATTATGAGCTTTGGTATTTGTGAAATGTGATTGAGAAATATTTAAATTGTGTTTTGGCAATGAATGATTTATGTATTGTATTTCAAATTTTTATTGTGCACCACTGAGTATTTTTATACTCAGCGATATCTTATTTTGCTGTCGCAGATAAGAGCAAGGAGAAAGCAGCAGAGTGAGCTACTATCGAATTGTGGACCACATCGATCATTTTGTACGGGTATTATTTTATACCCTTGTAGATAATTTTGATGTAAATATAGAAATGTTGTATGTATCAATGTAAGTTGAGCAGTTGTAAATAAATTGTAATAATATTATTTTTTTGGATTTCCTTCTGTAAATAAATATTTGTACTTGTGAATTTCATACTTTATGCCATGTGAATGAAATTATTAAATATTTTGTGATGATAAATTTTGATTGAATTGTGGAATTATTTTGATGTAAATTGAATTGAGTTGATTTGAGGTTTATTGGAGGTTGGGAGTTGTGAAAAATTTTTGGAAGTGTTTTTCTCAGGTATTTGAAGAACTGTTTTCTCCAATTACAAACGGAACTCAGTTAAAATTTTTATAAAATTTGCAGCAAAATTTAAATGGACAAAAATTTTTACTAGTATTTAAACTTTGAATAAATGGTTTTTAATTCCTACCAAAATGCTCACCACTTCTAAAATGTAAGAAAATTGTTTTAAAATCCCTTTGTAGGGTACTTAATGAGTTATCGGTAGGTGAAATTCGGTAGTTTATTAAGTATTCTACGGGATCATGTTATGCCTTACAGAGGGGTAAGGTGTGACAATGAGCAGCTGACTTGGCCAAATACACTGAAGATTTGAAGGGAAGGGAGGACAAGTTGAAGGCAAAGGAGAATGAAGCTCTCGAGAGAGAAGCTAGCACTTACGTGCAAGCTCATAGTAATCTCCTTGCTAAATTGCTTAAACGCTATCCTCAGGAAGACTTCTCCTGGCTTAAGAAACTCGCCCGGGTGTAAAAGCTAAGAGTAAGAGTGAACAGGAGCAGAATAATGTGGTTGGGGGAGATCCGCCTACTAAGTGATTTTTTTGTAATTTTATCCCTTGAATAATAAAACATCTCTTTTAAGATCGACCTTTTAACCTTTTCGCTTTCCAACTTTCTAGCATCAGAATTTGTTGAGATTGGATAATCTTAAGACTGGATTTTGATTAAAACCTAAAAACAATTGAAATTGTTTTAAATATATAAAATTGAGCTTTATTGAGATCCGATAGCCAGCATGAAGAAATTGAACTTAAACCACGAAACTGAGCTTCGATTAAAACTTGAACAAAATTGAAGTTTAAATAAGTATTATAAAATTGAGCTTTATTGAGATCAGATAGCCAGCATGAAGAAATTGAACTTCCCTTAGATAATCATAAAATCAAAGTGTGACATCAAAAATTAAATGAGTATATGAAAGATTAAAATTCAATTACAGCATTTGGGATAAAATTTAGTTAAGACTTACTAAGTGGAAAATTAGAAATGTAATTAAAACTTAAAACTTAAATGATTAAAAAAAAATTGCATTAAACTTCAATTGTTATTTTCACCAAGCCAATTAGAAAGAATTCATTTATCGGGCCAAAATATGGTGTTTACACTTATCATTACTTAAATATTAAAAATATGTCCTTTATATAATAATGATATTTTGGTTGTATTATACTTAATCTTACCTTTGCATACCTTTCACCCAAACAATATGAGATTATGTTCGAGTATGACGTAATCAAAGGTGTAACATAATCATGATTATATTATATATATGAATATTATTTTATTTGATAAAAAAATTAATGTAATGGATTGATAATTACATAATATAATGAATTACACTTAAGTAACGTAATGATCATTAAATATAAAAATAGATGCAATCATTATTACATAATTTTAATTATTTCATTTACTATCAATACTACCACCACTACTAATCACCATTGCTACTATAATCATCACTCAGTCACCATCACCTAACAATCATTATTACATAATTTTAATTATTTCATTTACTGTCAATACTACCACAACTTCTAATCACCATTGCTATTATAACCATCACTTAGTCACCATCACCTAACAACCATTATTATCATCACTCAGTCATCGCTGTGGCCACTATCACTACTACCACCATTAACCACCCCCACCCCTGCCACTACCACCCAGTTGTTGCCATCATTACTTGACCATTGTTGCCACCACCACCACCTGTCCATTACCGTCATCACTACCGCCATAACCACTACCACCTAACCACTAATTATTACAATCATTATCACTAATTTAGTATTGATAAATTTAAAGTAAAATAATGCTATACGTTAAATTTTGTTACTAATTTGATTATATTTCATGAATATATATACACATTTTACTTTTGTGCTTCCAAGCAAAGTAATGTAATGCTTAATATATTGTATTATATTACAATTTTCATTATATTACATGGTTGATTACATTTCGTTGCATTACGTCTTACCAAACGTAACCTAAGGTTTAATAAATCATCATTTACCATACATAACTTCTAAACAAAACGAGACTAAAATAGCCATCAAGTAGAGCATGCTTCCTATCAACTAGCCAATTCAATGTCAACACAATCAAGTCATTCAACTCAAAATAATTGCTCTTATATTTTCTATAAGTAGTTTATTTTAGATTTTCATATACAAAATCGTAGTATGAAATTTTATATTTTAAATTTATATTTTGTCTTCATTTAATGAAACATCTATTTTTTATTTTTTTAAAAATGAAAAACTTTAGCCTATCTTATCTTATCTTCTTACACTCTACATATAGTGGAAGATTTTAAACAAAAAATGTGATATAACATATTAGTTAAACAAAAATATAGTTTCATATTTATAATACAACATACTAGTGTTTTACTTACAATAATAGTTAAATATATTGCTAAGACATTAATTTAAAATATTCATTATTACTATTGTCTAACCTTGACGTAAAGGAAAGTGTGTGCATCTATATAATTGTTTAGTTTCGCATCAATAATTTGAGTTTAATTAATTTTTAAAATGATAGATTGATTTTACTTTTATTTTAACACTTTTAATTTTTAATTTTTATTTTTTAACTTCTTTATTCTACTCTTATTTTTTAAAAACATGCGTTGCACGTTTTATGCACTTGTTGTATGTGCTTATAATTTTAATATAAAATATAAAATTTTTTTATTTTTTTTATATAATATAATTTTGTTGCACGTGAATTTATAATTTTTTAGATGAAATTAATAAAAATAAAAATATATCAATAAAAATAAAAAAGTATAAAAGTGAAATTTATTATGAAAAATTTATTATTATAATAAATTTTTTAATTAGTTTTTTTTTATAAATATATAAATTCAACTATTTATTATTCTGATAGTTCATATATTTTTGTGTTAAATTTTTTTAATAATGAAGTGTTATGTTTATAAAGACTAATTAGTTTTTGACATTTTATAATTTGTATGATATACATGTAATTAACATGAAAAGTTTAAACTCTTTTCAATACTATTTAAGAAATTATATATATAATAGTAAAATAAATTCAATTTAATGTAATTTCATGTAATGCTGATATGTTTTTATTTCTAGCTATTTTTGATTTATTTTTAATTTTTATTTACTAAAATTAATAGTGAACATCCATATCAATAAATGTCAGTATTATTAATTTTTATTTGATGTAAAATATTTTACATAATTTCATATTTTCTTATGATATGGATAAAGACTTTAAAATAAGATTGATAATTATATTAAAACTAATAAGTTAATAACTAAAATTTTCTTTTTATATAAAAAATAAAAAATTGATATTAATAGAATAAAAAATATTAATGTTAGTATATTATTATTTTTAATTGGAATAATTATGATTAAAAATATAAAAATAATTATTTGATTTACAATAAAATACTCTGTCAAACTAACTTATGACTTATTTTTAAATTAAATTTTTTATAATTATTTTTCTAAAAGTAAATGTCAAATTTAAATAAAAGAAATTATTAAATAAAAAATTATATTAAATGATATAATGCTTGTATTCATATAAAAATTAGATTCTTTTTATAAAAAATATGAATTTGTATCTATATTTAAATATAAATTTTGTTAAATTAAAATAATAATTCTATATTCAAAGTATGATTCTTAATTTTTTGTATATATTCAGTATTTGCCATAAAAATTATAGTATTAAAAAAATTATTATATTTTTATATATGCACATTTTAATATTTTTAAATTTTTAGTAATGTACTATTTTAAAATAAAAAAATTAATATTATAAATTATAGTCATTATATTAATTATATTAATTTTATAATTAAATTCAATTTTTTAAATAATATATATTTATCTATTTTAATTTTTTTCTCATATATATAATTTATTTTATATATTTAATTATATATTATTTAAAAATTTTATATTCATATAATTTTATTATACATTATAATTATTTTCATTTATAAATCAATGAATATTAATTTTTTATATTATTTTTCTGTTGCTATATATATATATATATATATATATATATATATATATATATATATACATATTATCAATAAAATGCACTAACTTATATATTATTGTAATAATTAAGAATTTTAGAAATATATCTATAATTAAAAATATAAATTTATTTTATATGAAGTATTTTTTAATGAATTTACAAGAAATTAAATTAAAAGAAAGCTTAAAAAATTAATAAAAGAATTCATATATTTGGATGAAAAAATTATTTTTTTTCTTATTATTTTATGTAAATTTAAATATTAATGTATTAAAATATTTTTTTCATAAATAATTATAATTAAGATAGAGATAAAAATCCATTAAGATTCATTAAAAATTTGTTCACATAAATAAAATACTTTCTATTTTTGTAAATAACATAAATTATAAAAGTATTTTTATAAAATTTTATTTTAAATTATATTATAATAAAAATTTAATTAAGTAGAATTTAAATACAAGTAGGATTAAGAATTTTAAATTTGTGTAAACTCTAAAGTTATACTGATAATTAAATTTTAAGTGATAAAAATTTTAAATTTATATAAATTTTAAAATTAAATTAAATAATAAAAAATAAAACTGTATATACTATAAATATAAAAGGTAATTTGGATAAAGTTAATATTTTTCTACATTTACACATTTTTATATTATATAGATTATTAAACTTATCATGTAACAATAAATGATGTTTTAATATATATTAATGGTGTCTTATATGTTTATGTTTTATTTACTTCATTTGTATTTATAATTTTTACTATTAAATGATCTATTATTAATTTATTTAATAATAATTTTCTACAAAATAAATTTTATTTATTAAAAAGTAAAATAATTCTAAAATGTTCCTTTATTAATATATATATTTTCTATACAATTTAATGAAAATAAATAAATAGTAGCTTGTACAATACATGGTTGGCGATTAATTTATAAAATATATAGAAAAGAAAATGATGCTTGACAAATATAAAAACTTTAAAATAAATATTAATTTATAAAATATATAGAAAAGAAAATGATTGATGAGAATTAAGCTACATCCACGCCAAAGGAATTCATCCAAGATCCAATTACTAGAGCTAGAGCTAAATCACTTCAGAATTTAATTTGTGAAATCTTAAGGAGCAAGGATTATAAGCTGGAATGGCATGAAGAAAATTATAAAGGATTAAATTTGGTGAAAATTAAGCTTGGAAGTGACCAGGTGTCATGTGGAGCATTAGGTTACATGGAATAACCTGTGGACGTGCATGCACCATATTCAACCCATGTACATGCATCTGTTGGCACCTTTTTAAAAGAATATTCCTTGCTGTTATAACCACCTCTCTTTTGGACTTAAATGCCCTTATTTGCTGCTGTATTAAATTTACTTTTTGTTAGGAGTTTTTAATCTTTTGATTGATTAATTTTTGTTTGGACTTAAAGCTCCTTGCAGCTGTTATTAAAGTAGGGATATTTTTGTCTTTAGCTTTGGAGCCAAGAGACTATAAATACAAGTGTAATGAGAGAGTGGAGGACACACTTTGAATATTAATGAAAGATTGTTTATGCTCTTTTAGTGAGTAAATTGGTTGTTGCCTTTGTTCTTGTGAAGCTCAATAACTTGTTGAGATTTCTATCTTGCAAGGTTTAATGTGCATAATATTTTTGGTTTATTCATTCTCCATATGAATTAGGTCAAGAATCCCATTTCTGATATTTTCTTTGAATTACACAACAATCTGATTGTGCTGGTTCAAAGAATCAAATTCATACATCTTGATTTAGTGCTTTCCATATTGTTCCTTTAATTCTTGAATGTGGGTTTTTCAAGTTACCAATTACTTGAAGGTTCACATCAGTTTTGGTATCAGAGCAAAGGGACGTCCAAACAAGGTAGATTCTCGGTTTCCTTCTTATTCTTTGTGCCTACTTTGTGTTTGTTACCTTTTTCATATTTGCTGTTTGGCTCTAGTTCCATATTTGCTTCTACTTCTTCATCTTGCACCTGGTTCTTTCTTGCTAAACCTTGTTTTGCTTCTTATTGTGTTTCTGTTATTCACATTTTTATTCATTGTATGCTTGATCGAAATTGGCTCTTGGGGTTTAGTATGATTTGTTTGTTTAAAAATTTATTTTGTTGAGTTTGTCTTAGGGTTTTGGGTTAATCAAACTAAACCCATTATTCTAGCTATCTATTTTGCTTCCTTCATTTTGATATCAAGCATTAGAGCTTATTTGGGTCATTGAATTCAGCTTACCTATTTGGCCTGAAACTATACCAGCATTATTTGGGTGTATTTAAGACGTTGGGTATAAATTTTGGGAGTTGTTTGATTTTGTTTGCCTGCTGAATCAAAATTTTGCGGCAGACCCAATCAAATTATGTTCACATAGCAAATTGATCCAGAAATTCTTGAAAATTTATAGGGTGTTTATACCCCACTTTAGTAGTTCCTAAATTAAATTTCAGCTTAAAATTCAACCATTTGTGTGGGGAACCAAAATTTTGCGGCAGAATCGGTCAAATTAACTTCACATAGCAAATATACTCATAAATTTCTGAAAATTTACTGGTTGTTTATAACCCATTTCAGTAGTCCTCGTATTAAATTTCAGCTTAAAATTCTACCATTTGTGTGAGGAACTAAAATTTTGCGGCAGACCCGATCAAATTAAGTTCACATTGTAAATCAGCCCAGAAATTCCTGAAAATTTACAGACTGTTTGTGCCCCATTTGAGATGTTTCCAAATTAAATCTCAGCTCAAAATTTAATCGTTTGTGTGGGGAACCAAAATTTTGCGGCAAACACGATTAAATTTGGTTTACATAGTAAACCTGTCAAGAAAAGCCTGAAATTCTAGCTGCAATTAGTCAGCATTGGATTGCATTTGCCTTCTCAATTTCAGATCAAAATACACTCGTTTGCTTGGTGATCCTAAATTTATGCAATTATTGGTGTATTATGTGAACTGCTGGTAATTGTGATAAGTTGGTGGCAAACTTGGATATTTAAGCTTGATATCACTTCTTTAGGTTGTCTCTTTTCTAGCTTACTACTCTTTTATTTTGGTGTCTTCTTTCTTGATTCCTTATTGCATTACATTTCCATGCTTGAGCTTTTCTTTTCTTGACTTCTTGAGTCACATTATTGCTTTCTTGATTACTCGTTTTGATCCGTCACGTTCAAAAATTTTATTGTGTGTTAAATTTTTATGAGTACAATCTTGGCTTGAGTTACTTGAGTTTGATAAGAACTTATAGACATATCCAAGAGAGGTAAAAGGCACAGAGTGGTGAGTTCATAAGAGGGAAAAAGCCTTGTTGAGTTAAACATGAGTGGAGTGTCCCCTGTTGAGTGTAAACACGTAAGGGAGTGAGTGAGGTGTTTTCTTTACACTAACCATTTTCTTGCAGGTCTGAAAACATGTCTAGAAGGGGTGATGGTAGTGAGGGGGAATGTGAAAATCCACTCTACATGCAGGCTGTTAGACAACAATTTGAAAGAATGAATGTTGTGTGCAATGGAATCATAGATAGGTTGGAAAGATTGGAGCAAAGAGATAGGCACAATGAGAGAAGGCCAAATAGGAGGGATCTTGTACCTCCAGTAGTTGAATCTGATGAAGATGAGGTTGATAAATATGATTTTGAGGTTGAAAGACCTAGGAGGGGTAGGTATGAGAGAAGAGCTGAAGATAGGAGGAATGGGGATAGGAGGATAAGAAGAGAGGAAAGAGAGAGGAATAGGGTAAATGACAATATCAAAAGTATTAAAATGAGCATCCCTTCTTTCCAAGGGAAAAATGATTCGGATGTGTATCTAGAATGGGAAAGGAAGATGGAAGCTTTCTTTGATTGTCATCACTATTCAGAGGAAAAGAAAGTAAAGTTAGCAGCAGTAGAATTTACTGATTATGCTTTGGTATGGTGGGACCAAGTGTTGATTAGTAGAAGGAGAAATTATGAGCAATCAATTGCAACCTTGGGTGAGATGAAAACTATAATGAGAAGGAGATTTGTTCCTAGTCATTACTATAGACAGCTACACCAGAGGTTACCAAGATTAACTCAAGGTTCTAAAAGTGTTGAAGATTATTATAAAGAAATGGAAATTGCTATGATTAGAGCAAATGTGAAGGAGGATAGAGAAGCCACCATGGCTGGATTCTTGAATGGGCTAAACAAGGAGATTGCTTATATTGTTGAGTTACATCACTATGTTGAGTTGGAGGATATGGTCCACATGGCTATGAAGGTAGAAAGGCAACTTAAAAGCAAGTCAAAATTTGGAGGAAATGCAGGTACTTCTTCATCTTGGAAGTCTAACTGGAAGAAAGAGGATAGGGAAAAGGCTGTTAGCAACTATAAGAAAAATGAGGATAAGGAAAAGAAGGTGGAGAAGAAATTTGTAGAAAGTAAAGGAAAGAAGGTTGCAATTATTACCCGAAATAGAGATGTGAAGTGTTTTAGGTGTTTGGGCAGTGGACACTTAGCTTCTCAATGCCCTAACAAGAGAGTCATGGTCATGAGAGAAAATGGTGAGATAGAAACGGAGGAGGAAATTGTGAGTGATTCGACATCTTCAGGGGCGGAGGATGCAGAGGTAGAATATGCTGCTGAAGGAAGTGCTCTAGTGATTATGAGAGCATTAAATACTCAAGTAAAGGAGGATGTTGGTGATAAGTAAAGGAGGATGTTGGTGATAAATTGCAAAAAGAAATAATTTTCCATACAAGGTGTCTTATCCAAGACAAAGGTTGTAGTGTCATCATTGATGGGGGAAGTTGTGCCGATGTTGCTAATACTATTTTGGTGCAGAGATTATGGTTGAGGACTTTGAAACACCCTAGACCCTATAAATTGCAGTGGTTGAATGAATGCAGTGAGGTGAAAGTAACAAAACAAGTGTTGATTTCCTTTGCAATAGGAAAGTATCAAGATGAGGTTATGTGTGACGTGGTTCCAATGCAAGCCGGCCATTTATTACTTGGCCGACCATGGCAATTTGATAGAAAGGTGATCCACGATGGGTATAAAAATAGGTATTCTTTTGAAATGAATGGAAGGAAAATCATTTTGGCACCTATGACACCAAAACAGATTTATGAAGACCAAACAAGGCTTAAGCAAGCAATGGGTGAGGTAAAATCAAGAGTGGCCGAAAAGAGAGCAGAGAAGAAAAGAAGGAGTGAAAAGAAATTGACTGAAAATGTTGCGAGTGAGCAAGACAAGGGTGGTTATGAGGAAAGAAAAGAGAGTAAAGAAAACATTCCAAGAGTGCTTGAAAAAGGTGAATCTTCGACGCAAAAGGAGAGCTGTGCGGAAAGAGGGGAGAGAAAATTAAGCTTGTATGCTAAAGAAAGAGATGTGAGGAATGCCATGTTTGCCAACAAGCAAATGTTATTAATTGTGTTTAAGGACTCTTGTTTATCTACATCTGACCTTGACCCCAATTTGCCTAGTGTTGTTGTCTCCCTTTTGCAGGAATATGAGGATGTACTACCTGAGGAGATGCCAGCTGGACTACCACCTATTCGAGGGATTGAGCACTAGATTGATTTTGTACTTGGAGCAGTTATTCCCAACCGTCTAGCCAATAGAACTAACCCTGAAGAAACAAAAGAATTACAAAGGCAAGTTGAGGAATTGCTAGCTAATGGTTATGTGAGAGAAAGTATGAGCCCTTGTGCTGTACCTGTCCTTTTGGTACCAAAAAAAGATGGCACATGGCCCATGTGTGTGGATTGTAGGGCGATCAACAAAATCACTGCAAAGTATCGCCACCCTATACCTAGATTAAATGATATGTTGGATGAACTTTGTGGTGCTTGTGTGTTTACCAAAATTGACTTGAAAAGCGAATATCATCAAATTCGTATGAAAGTAGGTGATGAATGGAAGACTGCATTTAAAACAAAGCATGGACTATATGAGTGGTTAGTGATGCCTTTTGGTCTAACTAATGCTCCTAGCACTTTTATGAGATTGATGAATCATGTGTTGCATGCTTTTATTAGAAAATTTGTTGTTGTTTATTTTGATGATATATTGGTTTACAGTAGAGGCATGAATGAACATATGCATTATTTAAGAGCTGTATTCGATGTGTTAAGAAAGGAAAAATTATATGCTAACTTGAAAAAATGTTCATTTTGCATGGAAAAGGTTGTCTTTTTAGGATTTGTCATTAGTGCTAATGGTGTTGAAGTCGATGATGAAAAAATTAGAGCTATTAAAGACTGGCCCATTCCAAAGTCTGCATCTGAAGTACGTAGTTTCCATGGACTAGCTAGTTTCTATAGAAGATTTATTAAGAATTTCAGTACCATTGCAGCACCATTAAATGATCTTGTCAAAAAGAATATTAATTTTGTTTGGGAACAGAAACAAGATGATGCTTTTCACAAAGTTAAAGACATGTTATGTTCCGCTCCTGTGTTGGCTTTACCTGATTTTTCTAAGACTTTTGAGATTGAGTGTGACGCATCAGGAATAAGTATTGGAGCCGTTTTAATGCAGGATAAGAGACCAATAGCATACTTTAGTGAGAAACTTAATAGAGCAGCTTTAAACTATTCTACATATGACAAGGATTTTTATGCATTGGTACGTGCCTTGGAAACATGGTAACATTACCTTTAGCTAAAGCAATTTGTCATCCACACAGATCATGAGTCATTGAAGCATATCAAGGGGAAAAATAAATTGAGTAGACGTCATGTAAAATGGGTTGAGTTCCTTGAGACCTTCCCATATGTGATTCAATACAAACATGGGAAAGAAAATGTGGTGGCTGATGCCTTATCTCGAAGGTATAACCTTCTTGCCCTTCTTGATGCAAAGTTATTGGGATTCGAATATGTGAAAGAATTATATGCTAAAGATGATGACTTTGCTAGAGTTTATGCAGCTTGTGAAAAGAATTCTTTTGAGAAGTTTATAGGCATGATGGATATTTGTTTAGAGAAACTAGATTGTGTGTGCCTAAGAGTTCCATGCGTGAATTGCTTGTGAATGAGTCTCATGCTGGTGGATTAATGGGTCATTTTGGTGTTGCCAAAACTTTAGATGTGTTAAAGGAACATTTTTATTGGCCGAATATGAAAAGAGATGTTAAAAGAGTATGTGTTAGGTGCGTTGTGTGTGTTAAGGCTAAATCTAGAGTTTTGCCACAAGGTTTGTATACACCTTTACCTACCCCTAGTGATCCTTGGGTTCATTTGTCTATGGATTTTGTGTTAGGATTACCTAGGTCTAAACAAGGCCATGATTCAATTTTTGTTATTGTTGATAAGTTTTCAAAAATGGCATATTTTATTCCATGCCATAAAACTGATGATGCTACAAATGTTGCAAATTTATTCTTTAGAGATATTGTTAGGTTGCATGGCATACCTAAGAGTTTAGTTAGTGATAGGGATGTTAAATTCCTTAGTCACTTTTGGAAGGTTTTATGGGGAAAATTGGGCACCAAGTTGTTATTTTCCACCACTTGTCACCCACAAATCGATGGTCAAACTGAAGTAGTAAATATGACACTAACTACTCTTTTGCGTGCTGTGGTTAAGCAAAATTTGAAGTTATGGGAAGATTGCATTCCACTTGTTGAATTTGCATATAATAGAAATGTGCATTCTTCTACTGGCTATTCTCCATTTGAAATTGTGTATGGTTTCAATCCTTCAACTCCTTTGGATCTTTTACCTTTGCCTGTGAACGAGCTTGCTAGTTTAGATGGAAAAAGAAAAGCAGAACTGGTGAAAAAAGTCCATGAACAAGCCAAGCTTCAAATTGAAAAGAAAAATGAAAAATATGCTAGTCAAGCCAACAAAGGAAGGAAGAAAGTTACATTTCAACCTGGAGATTGGGTATGGGTTCACTTGCGCAAAGAAAGGTTTCCCTCTCGAAGGAAATCAAAATTACAATCAAGATGTGATGGACCTTTCCAAGTACTGACCAAAATTAATGATAATGCCTACAAAATAAACCTGCCCGGTGAGTATAATGTCAGTGCCACCTTTAGTGTTGCTGATTTATCTCCTTGTGTTGATGCAGGAACAGATTCGAGGACGAATCCTTTTGAAGCGAAGGGGGATGATGAGAATCAAGCTACATCCACGCCAAAGGAATTTATCCAAGGTCCAATTACTAGAGCTAGAGCTAAATCACTTTAGAATTTAATTTTTGAAATCTTAAGGAGCAAGGATTATAAGCTGGAATGGCATGAAGAAAATTATAAAGGATTAAATTTGGTGAAAATTAAGCTTGGAAGTAACCAGGTGTCATGTAGAGCATTAGGTTATATGGAATAACCTGTGGACGTGCATGCACCATATCCAACCCATGTACATGCATCTGTTGGCACCCCTTTAAAAGAATATTCCTTGCTATTATAACCACATCTCTTTTGGGCTTAAATGCCCTTATTTACTGCTGTATTAAATTTACTTTTTGTTAGGAGTTTTTAGTCTTTTGATTAATTAATTTTTGTTTGGACTTAAAGCTCCTTGCAGTTGTTATTAAAGTAGGGATATTTTTGTTTTTAACTTTGGAGCCAAGAGACTATAAATACAAGTGTAATGAGAGAGTGGAGGACACACTTTGAATATTAATGAAAAATTGTTTCTGCTTCTTTAGTGAGTAAATTGGCTGTTGCCTTTATTCTTGTGAAGCTTATTAACTTGCTGAGATTTCTATCTTATAAGATTTAATGTGCATAATATTCTTGGTTTATTCATTCTCCATATGAAGTAGGTCAAGAATTCCATTTCTGATATTTTCTTTGAATTACACAACAATCTGATTGTGTTGGTTTAAAAAATCAAATTCATACATCTTGATTTGGTGCTTTCCATATTGTTCCTTTAATTCTTGAATGTGGATTTTTCAAGTTACCAATTATTTGAAGGTTCACGTCAATGATGCTTGACAAATATAAAAACTTTATTACTTTATTTTAAAAAATAAAATAATTTAATTAAATTTTGTAATTTATCTTATGTAACTTTTTAAATTGATTTTTTTAATGCTTGACAAATATAAAAACTTTATTACTTTATTTAAAAAATAAAATAATTTAATAACATTTTGTAATTTATCTTATATAATTTTTTAAATTGATTTGTTTATAAAATTAATAATTATGAAAAATGTATTAATTTAAAATAAATTTAACATAAAAACAACAAATAATTTTTTTAACAAAATTTAATAGTTAATTTATATATGGTAAATTTTATTAAAAATTATAAACATAGGTTACCGATTTATTATAATAATTACATTAAATTAAAATAATTAATTATATTATATATTGTTTTTTAATAATTATTTTTTATTAAGATAATAAATTTTTCATAGGACAAAATACATTTAAAAATAACTATTAAATTATTTTTTTTTTAAATAAAGTGATTTATTTATAGGTTTTTTTTTGGTCTGAATTTATTTACTGTTGACCAAATAATTGCTCATATCACTTGCATGTGGATTTGGATTACAAAATACAAAAACAAAAACAAAAACCTCCGTTACTAAAATCAAAATTCTAGCGAATTCTTTCTCATTTCCCAAATTCATAACCAAAAGCTCACAATTTCTCACTCAAATTCTTACACCCATCCCCCAATCTAATCTAATTCTTCAAAAATTTCCCTTCAATTCCATGTATAATTCCCCAATTTCGATTTTCTCCGCACAATGACCAACACCATTGTACCCAAGTCCGAGACCAGCCCTCTGGTCTCGCCATCGTCCTCCCGGTCGGTTACCGAAACGGTGAATGGCTCGCACCGGTTCGTGATCCAGGGCTATTCGCTCGCCAAGGGAATGGGAGTGGGCAAGCACATTGCGAGCGATAATTTCACTGTGGGAGGGTACCAATGGGCGATATACTTCTATCCTGACGGCAAGAATCCGGAGGATAATTCAACATACGTCTCAGTCTTCATCGCCCTTGCCAGCGAGGGTACCGACGTCAGGGCGTTGTTCGAGCTTACGCTAGTTGATCAGAGTGGGAAAGGGAAGCATAAGGTTCATAGCCATTTCGATCGCTCGCTTGAGAGTGGCCCCTACACGCTTAAGTATCGCGGTAGCATGTGGTAATTTTCTTGATTTCTGGTTGATCCCGATCTTTTTCTTTTCTTCTTTTCTTCTTAAAAAGATTTTTTTTTTTTCTTTTGGGTCAATTTCGATGGATGGTATCATCTTTTTTTTTTTTTATTTGACTGGTCGTTTCCTTTTGTAATTTCGATAGTGGGTTTAAGCTTAAATCATACCCTTCATATGAATTATCATTCATGAGTCAGATATTACGCCATGTTATTATTGTTTTCTATTGTTTCTACTGTGATCAAAGATTTTCTCTGATGGGGAATTGTGTCTCTGATGGGGCATTTTGAGAAACGCTCCAAGCTTATTATTATTGCATTAGTCTAAGAAAGTGGGGTAAGGAAGTGGATGATGAATTAATGACTGACATTGACCTAATGAGTGTAGTTATCCATAACAATAATCAAACACTTTCAATGCTTCAACCAAGGAGAAGGGAATTAAGAGTGAGGGAGCATATATTATAGCTATTACATTGATGCTTTTAGTTTATGTTTATCCCATAAATTTAGGCAAACTGAAATTTCTGAAGCATGTTCGTGGTGATGATCTTGTTTAGCCCATTTCTATCATGCTGGTGTAAAGACCTTAAAAAGATGTCTTTAATGTTAATATAACAGTTAATTAATGCATTTCTTTTTCCATTTGATGCTTGGACATCATACAAGGTGTGCAAATTTTTCCAATCAGTTAACTTCTCCCAATAGAGTGCTTACCCCCATCAATTTGGTGTTATGTGTCTTTTTTTACAAGGTTAATTGTGATAAGGTAGTAGGTTTGTTACCAGAGGCTGATGCTTCTTTTGATTTTTGAATAAATGCACTTTCCTGGCAGCTAGATCTTAAATTGATTTATCTATCAAATTAATGGCATAGATTTCAAAAAATGACTATTATACCAATTATAATTCAGATTCTCTGTCTCTCAAAATAACACTGCAACAGCTATTGTCTATGTAATGGTGTTATTCCTAAAAAATTTTGTTGTCAGCATTATGTTTGGTTTATGATGGCGCTGATTATGTGTTACATGGTTTCTATAATGGTTTAAATTGAACTGGGAGGGAACAAGTTTGTAAACCAAGCTCTGTTCATCTCTGTTTTTCTTTTCTCATAACTGCTGTAGGCCTGTGGCTGGTCCGCTTGGCTTTTGTAGGAACAGAAAGATAGGAACTAGGTATGGAGAATGTTTTGACCTTGCACAATTATTCTGTCATCTTTCTGTGAGGAATATGAAATATATGGAATACTCTCTCTCTCTCTCTCTCTCTCTCTCTCTCTCTCTCTCACA
Organism: Hevea brasiliensis; assembly: GCF_030052815.1. Taxonomy (NCBI): domain Eukaryota; kingdom Viridiplantae; phylum Streptophyta; class Magnoliopsida; order Malpighiales; family Euphorbiaceae; genus Hevea; species Hevea brasiliensis. The sequence goes on along the minus strand of NC_079493.1, from coordinate 14,410,577 downwards.
CACACACACACACACACACACACACACACACAGTGTACGCACACTGAAGTTGCCTGTTAAGTTTAGCTGGCAGCAAATACTATGGCTTTTAATTAGTTGATGTCATCAAATACTAAATCAGCGATTAGTTAATGTCTGAGTAACTTAGCAATGAAATTTTGTCCACCCTTGTTTATCATTAAGAAAGCCTATCCCATTATATTGTTATTATCTGTCTGCATCTCTCTAGTTGCTTTCTTGTAATTAAGCAACTAGGCAACATTTCTTGATGATCTCATCTAGTTGCATTATAAATGCCCTAGTACGGAAGTGTGATAAGTTAGTAGGTGAAATAGTAAGAAGGGGAAAAGAGAGACTTAAGATGATGTGTGATATCAAAGGAAAGGATTACAAGTTTTGGATATTGAAGTGGACTTGGGGTTTACCAGAGGCGGACTTGGTGTCTAACAAAGCTGATTATTTAAAGGTATGGAGGTATTGGTGGAGCATCTGCTGTGGGGTTTTTGAGATTGTTATTACTTACTAGGGTGAGATTATGATGGTATAGTTTGCTCTCTGACATGTTTTGAAGATCTTGAGTCTGTTTAACTTTAGCAATTAGCTCCTTGCATTCTTCTTTCTGTTTTTTTGTGTGTGTGTGTGTTCCCCACTTCCCCTTCCTTTCCCACCCCCCCCTGGCGCTCTTTCCCTCCCTCCTCTTTCTTCTTGTATACTTTATTTATTTATTTTTTTGTCGAACTTGTATACTTTATTTGAACTGAGTTAAGAAGTCTAATAATAATAGTAATATATTAAAAAAAGCACTTGAGGGAATTGCTTGCTGTAAATGTAGAAGTTTAGTGGATGTGGGGTTCTATCCTCCTCCTTTGCGTTATAAATTTTTATTACTCTTGCAATGCTCTCAACTATCTTGATTATGTTTTTTTTTTCTCTTTTGTCGTCCCTGTTTATGTCAGTCCCAACTATATTGACATAATTTCAGTTCAATTTGTATGTCATTGTTGCTGGTGTGTAAACAAGTATGTGTATATTTTAGGGCTTATCACAAAATCCACCAGACCACTTTGGTCTATATTGTTTTAAAATTATCACTTATTGTTCCTATAATATCCTCACTGAAAAAATAGAAGATTTTGAGGAACTAATGCATTTTATAATATAATAATTTAAGTGCAATTTTAAAATTAAGGGACCAAAATGTAATATAATATGAAATATCAAGTACTAAAGTGTACTGAAAAAAAGGATTAAGATGTTGTGTCATGGACAAAGCCTAGGGACTACAATTGCTAGTTTTGGCCAAATTGTCTCTAGTGTTTTTTTTTTAAATTATTATTATTTATTTAAATAAGTTAATCCTATATTTTGAGGTTGGGAGATCATTTTCTCATCTATTTCCAACCTCTGGATTGTGGTTTGTTGAGATTTTGCTCATTTTCTGATACTCCTTTCATAGGAAATAATAATATTGTTAGGGGGCGCTTGGTATGAGGATAATAAGGGGTAATTATTAACTTTATAATTTTAACACCTTATTGATGTTGTTTGGGTACTTAAAAGGATTAGGTTAACTTTTGGATACTTAATTCACCTCATTAATATTGATGCCCTTTTGAGGGTTTAAATGTTAACTTTGGGGGGACTAGGTTAATAATTACTCTCTTTAAAGGTTAAAATTTATAAGAGTAATATTTAATTCTTGATTTTTAACCTTCTACCAAACACATCCTTAGTATTTGCGGCGTAAGCACCAGAAATGTTGATTCATTGTCGGTACTTTTTTGTTTTCATGATTACATGATTCATTGTCAGCTTTCTTTTTACCTGGATATTAATCTTGTTGGTTTCTGCTTTAATTCAGGGGATACAAGCGATTTTTCAGACGAGCTTTGCTTGAAACATCTGACTTTCTCAAGGATGATTGCCTGAAAATAAATTGTACTGTTGGGGTAGTGGTTTCAGCAATAGATTGTCCTCGATTACACTCAATTCAGGTTCCAGAGTCTGATATAGGAGCACATTTTGGCATGCTGCTTGAAAATATGGAAGGTTCAGACATTACTTTTAATGTGGCAGGGGAAAAGATCCATGCTCACAAGTTGGTTTTGGCTGCTCGATCTCCTTTTTTTCGGTCTAAATTTTTTGATGCCGAAGAAGAAGACAAGCAAGTGGTTCATATTACTGATTTAGAACCTAAAGTTTTCAAGGTGAAGAGTTATATTATCCTATGAGTGTGTCTTTAAGGCAATGGACAGGATTTGTGTGCTTGAGATATTATTTCTTTTATATTATTTTTACTGTCTTACAGGCCATGTTGCATTTCATTTACCGAGATACTCTCACTGAAGATGTGGACATGGAGACATCTAGCTCGTCTTGTATTTCCTTGGTATCTGAAACATTAACGGCAAAACTGTTAGCAGCAGCTGACAGGTATGGTCTGGACAGGCTCAGATTGATGTGTGAGTCTCATCTTTGCAAGGATATATCTGTGAGCTCTGTTGCCAGCATTTTGGCCTTGGCCGACTGTCATCATGCTACAGAATTAAAAGCTGTTTGCCTAAATTTTGCTGCTGAAAACCTTGCAGGTAATGCTCAGTTTTCCCATTCATTTTCTCCCGTCTAACATAATTTGTAGAGTTAATTGTTGTATTTTGTAGATACAAAGCATTGATTTGTTTGAGCATGAATATGCTGTCGTGGGATATCCTTTGATGGACATGCAAGTGTGTTATTGTTTTACTTGTAGTCATATGTGTATAGAACCAAATATGTTTGCTGCTAGAGGTGTTGTAGTATAATTTCGTTTATTTTCTCGAGTTTGAGTTTTAATTGCAAATATGTAATCTTCCCGTAAGGTAATTAGATAATTAAAGCAGTGCCAACAGTGAAACTTAGAATTAAATTGCAAAATATTGATAGAAGTGGTAGGGAAGCCAGTTATCAGCATGCATAAGACAAGAAGTTTGCTTACTTTCAAGGGATTTCATGCCTAAATCTATTCTCCCTTGGGCAGTTGGAATTCTTTTTTTTTTTTTTTTCCCCTCTCTGTTTATTATTTGGAGAGTTAGAAGGTCCATTGTTGATTGCTGTTGTATTTTATGAAGGCCTTTAATGAATTTCACGAGAGAGAACTTCTTTCTGACTGACTTTTATCATATTTCTTGCAGCTGAATTGTTGTTAATTAATCCTGGAATGCCAATACTAATGCCTTTTTATAATATAAAACCAAATTTCCAATCTATGGGATTGTGAAATGGATTTATTTCTAAGCTTGTTTTCCATCTCTTTTTAGGGTCATCATATCATGAATTAGTTTTGAGGAGTGATATGAAAGACTTTGATAACAATGCTTTTGGACTTATTAAAAAAAATTGGTTTTGTGCATGTGCAGCATTGCTTTTTAAAAGTACAAGATTGTAGATGTGTGAGAAGATAATAGAGGGGAAAATTTTTGTTGTTGTTGCTCACAAATTACAGATAAGAAGTATACAATTTTAGGAAAATGTTATGTGAGGAGGAATTTGGAAGGAAATGACATTAAGTTGTGCTGGCTGCTGTTGCTGTTTAGGTAGTCTGTGTCGGCTCTCTAGTTGGGTAAAAAATATGTATAGGCCCTTTAAACTACTAAAGACACAATGATGAGCAGTTTTGTAACCAACAATTTGCAACTTATTAAGCATATTGATTGTGTGATGAAATGTATTAGATGGTAGGGGTTGACATAACCATGTGTGTACTATGATAACTGTCATCATACCTTGGCCATGAGAACCACCACTGCTGTTGACACCATATCACCCATTTTTGTTAACATTTATACTTGTAATTATTGCACCTGTGTTCGGGGTTCCCAACTCCAGCAATTTCCTCTAGTAGGTCTGTGGTTTGAATCTCATTGGAATGATGGCGGAATGAGTTGTGGAAAGATGGAGCACTACCAGGTTGTGAAGCTCATTTAATACTCTTTATGTGTCCAAAACAAGGAAGGTTACTCCTATATAACATTTGGCCTTTATTTTGTTATTTCATAATAAAGACAACATAAATTGAACAATAATAATAATAATAATAGAACATTGTTTAATGCATTTACTACTTCTCTTAATGAGAACTTTTTAACTAGGTATGGAAAAGGAAATTGTAAATTCTAAACAGGAAACTATTTCTACCACTAAAGAAGCTCTAAATTTCTAAAAGGGAGAAAAATTTGGTAATAATCTCTTCTATTTTATTGGCCTTTTAAATATGTCATCAAAGAAATTTCTCACGAGCTTCTGTTTCTTTTCCTTCTGATCCCCTTGTTTGAATCTGTGAAGCATGGAAACCTTTAAAAAGCCAATGTTCCCCTATCATAGATGTTTTGGAAGCTAAAACCTTTTAGAAAAATTTTATTTGTTTATTAATTTTTTTAAAATTGGAAATCTAAAAAAAAATAAAAACTTAAGGAAACCTTAGAGTTTAATTTACAGTTTAAAAGATTTAAGATGAAGTTCAAACTATAATATTCAAAATTTATGTGCTTCATGGGGGAAAAAGAAAAGTTAAGAAATAGAACAAAAAGAAACTTAATTATATTTTTCTAATCTATGCAATTGGTGAAACTAAAGCATTCCTAATTGAAGAACAATTCAAGATGTTATATTCATCAAGGCAAAATACTGTTAAGAGATTTTGTTTTTAGAGTTTTGACACTAGAATGTTGAAATTAATGTTGCAGTGCAATATTGAAATAATTAAATCAAATACAGATTTTTTTCTTTCATTGCGAAGTAAGTTCCCAACATTTTGTTTCCTACCTTCTTAAAGTGCCATATCTATGTGTTGTTTCGGACGTCCCCTTATGTGTCAATGTTATGTGGGTTTAAATGTTTATTCGTTGACAAAGTTCTTATCTATTTATTCACATGACTATTACTTCTCCCTACTTAAGTGATCAGATTGGCAGTTATGAGGAGAATCATTCAAACAGAAACAGTAATACCAGTTGGAAATGTTTGTCTTAATTTGAGAAGTATTGATATTGCTATAGGGGCAATTGTTAAGGTTTCAGCATGATTTTTTTGTTTTATAAACGTTTAAAATAAATTGACGTTCTCCTTTCATTATATGCAAATATGTAGGTAAATAAATTGACATTCTCCTTTCATTATATGGAAATATGTAGGTATATATAAAAGTTAAATTTATTACTCAAAGTTCCAGCAATGGAAGGTTTGGTTTACACTGTTGAGGAATTGATGCAAAAAATTTTCCTATTTGGTTTTTAGAATCCAGAATCATTTTTTTGTGCCTTGTGATTTTTTATGGTCATGTATCATTTGAATTTTTAAAGAGAAAGATAACTTATACCAAGAGTATGTGTTCGCTTTGTTTATTTATTTATTTATTTTTATCTATTAGGGTAAAGTGCAGAAAATATCATGTGGTTTAGTGCTTTTACGAGTAGGAGTATGTTTTTTTAGTGACAATTCAGTACCCTGTGTTTTGGTCCTTTAGCTATTAGCAGCCAAATGCACTAACACCATTAAAATTAATGACATGGCAAATGTGAATTAATGAATTGCTTTCAAAAGCATATTTAATTATTAAGATGTTTTAAAAAAAATAATGTTAATTGTGTTAAAAATTTTAAAAAAATGTATATTTTGCCACATCAGCATTTTTAATGGTGTTGGTGCATGTGGCTGTTAATTGCCAAAGCAAGACATAGGGTATTGATTTGTCACAATAAGAAGCCACAAATCGTTACTTAAAAAAACGCTAAACCATGTGTGTTTGTGTTTTTTTTTTGGGTACTTTTCCCTACTTATTATTTCTTAAGTTTCAAAATTTACCATTGGAGTAATATTATTTTAAGCATATCTTTTGCTATTGAAATAGCACCCTTGCAATGGCCTTTTACTGTTTCTTCCTTTTCAGCTGATAACAGTTTTTCTGAGTTTATAATGAGCTGATGAACAAATTGTATAAAGATTGTAAGATAGATGGGTACATGGCATAGATAGCATCATATTTGCACTGATGATATGAAACAAAGCGGTTCTTGAATAATAATCAAGCCAACATGGGATGGGGCAACCCTGCTGGTTCCTCTATCTCTCCACTTCTCATTCCCCTTCCCCTCCCTTTTGGGGAAAAATGGTGGAATGAGTGTCCAAATTTTGAGCCCAACTTTTATTTTTGTCATCATGCCTAGCATCAAGTATACTCCAAATAGATAGTACTCAATTTTTCTATTATTATTATTCAAAAATGTTTTTGATCAAGTATTCCCTTTTGTGGTTTGGTTACATCAATTTGGTGCCCTTCATTGCCTTAAGACATAAATTAAATTTCTAGATGGCATAAAAATATCAGAGGTTTATGGATTTACAACTAGCAACTAATCAAGAGAATATTTATGCATCTCTTTTTTATTTTATTTTATTTTTAAGGAGCAAACAATATAAGTGGAAGGTCTAAGTTGAGAGCAGAATTGAAGATGTTACACTTCATATTATATTTTTCCTCGACAAACTGTCATCTTATTTCCAATGGGCATTGTTGTTACAGCTGTAATGCGGTCGGATGGCTTTGAGTACCTCAAGGAGAACTGCCCATCACTGCAATCGGAGCTACTGAAGACCGTGGCTGGTTGCGAGGAGGACTGCAGTAGTGGAGGCGGAAAATCTCGTAGTGTATGGGCCCAACTCTCTGATGGCGGTGATACCAACGGCAGGAGGGTCAGGCAAAGAACCTAATATCTGTTCATTAGTCTTTGTAAATGCAGATGATGATGAAAAAAAAAAAAGGGCAAAAAAAAAACATTTTGTGCTGCCATTCTCTCATTGCCTAAAAGATAGCTGACATAAATGCAGTTAACTGATGTAGTTAGATTGTGGATGTTTTTGTAAGCTGTAAGAGTTGATAACTGTGTTGTTTGTGAATGTGTCCTCGTAGGTCTCATCTTGTGTGGACTAAGACATTGGTCTGCTATTTTTTTTCCCTGTATTGCTGCCAACAATTCTAATCTGTCAACTGCTGAGAATGGCTTCCTTGCAAAAATTTTGGTTGTTTTCTTTTTCCCGGTCCTCTTTACGTGTTAATGGGCATTAGAAACTGGGTTTCTTTCTAAAATAATTACATAGAATAGTTACATTTCCATTCTTGAAAGTGCGAGGGTGAGGTTTCCCCCTTTTTTTTTTTTTTTTTGTAATTCAGTTAAAAGTATTAGCGTCCGTTTTAAATAGTGAGAATAAGATAACAATTTTTGTTAATATTATGTAAATCGTTTGTACAAAAAAAATATATGTAAATCGTAATTGTAATAAATATTATATTAATTTGTAAATTATATTTGAACCCATATAATTAATTAATTAATTAATTAAGTTGAAGTATCATGATTTAATTAAAATTTTTATTGAAAAAGATTATTTAGACTCTTTGTTTTTCTTGTTTCGTGGAAAAGAAACAAATGTTTTTGATGGAAATTATTTTTTATGAAAATATTTTTAATTGTTTGATTGTAATATTAAATTATTTATATGATTTTATGTTATGCATGTATAATTATTTTTATATTTTAATAAAATTATTAAAATCAAGAAAATGAGGAATCCTAATTATAGTCACATAAAAAAGTGATTATCCAACAACCTTCTCTTAATTGGTGGAAGAGTATTTATTAAATTTTTAGATAACTTATTACCTATTATCAAGATATTCAAAAAAATCATTAATTCTTTTTTTTTTTCTCTTTTTTCTAATTAATTACTCTTTCTCTCTCTTTAATTAATTAATTTCTTTAATCTCTAATTTATTTATTCTATTTTTTAAGTTGAACCTTTCAAATCATAGTTTAATTTAAATTAATTCTAAAAAATATTTTTTGATGGCAAATTAATTCAAAATAATGAAACTCAAAGTGAAAAAAAGTGATTAGAAGAAAAGAAGTGTTGCTGTTAACAAAACTTATTTTTATTTTTTTCTTTTCTGGTAAACAAAATAATCAAAATACCACTTCTTTTTGTTTTTCTTTACAGTAAAGAAAATATATTGTTCAAGCAATTATATATCGACATGATTCAAATAAAAATTTTTAAAATTAAAGACAAAAAACACTGAAAATAAAGACATTGCTTAAAGCACAACAAAGCAGTCTAATTACATACCCACTCTAAATTAACCAAATACATGACCTTGGTAATAGTAGAGGCACCAAATCCTGAAAATATAGCATAAGTTTGGTAATAAGAATATGTCTCAATATGCGAATTGAATTTCATTCCTATATGAGGATCTGTAATAGCAAATTTATCATTCTCAATATCTTGTATTTCTTCATTATGATCTGCCCAATTAGTCATCCATCAGAAAGAGTATCTTGACTTTCATTTAAATCAAAATCTATGGTACTTAAAATAAATAAATAAATAACTTTAAAAATATTATTATATTTTTATGCTCATCAAGTTCAATGAAAAACAAAACTAAAATAAGGCACTAGTTTATTTGAAATTCATCATTTGAATGAGAAGCAAGTAGATATCGGAAGTATGACTAAACAAGAAATTCTTATATTTGTTTAACTTAATTCTTTAATTTGAGTCATAAAATTTTAATTGAGTCATCATATTTTCTTGTAATAGTCTTAAAAAGTTTTTCATTCCCACATAGCTGAATTTTTAAAAGACTGAAATAAAAATTTTCAAATTATTAGATTACAAATAAAGATAAGTGATGCGAACCTCAAGAATGATGCCTTTCAACCTACAAACAAGTTTGGTTTATAATCCCAAGAAAGTCAAAATCAAGTTCAGACACCAAAAAATACATTGACCTATTAATTATATATAATTGAAAACCAAGATAATTCAAAGGTAGAATTAAAGATTCTTGACCCAAAGTTTATAATCAAACAAGAACCAGTAATATCAAGATCGTTAAATCCTACAAGATTAATCACTTTTGAAGAATTTAGTTTAGTTCAAAAAAGAATTTAGGAAAAATTCCTCTCTTGTATTGATTTAATCCAAAGTAATGTTTCCCTCAAAAAGTATTAAGTTAGCCTTATATATGCGGCTGAAACCCTAATTCCCTAAACTTAAAAAAATAAAATAAAACCCTAAAACTAATAAAAAACCTGGAGTAGGCTGCACTCCTACTCAAGGTCCAAAAGCACATAAATAAGGCCCAAAACGTATATGTAACAAAAAATAATTAAATAAAACTATTCAAATTTATCCTAGATTAAAAAAAAAAGACACTAAATTTGTATAACTATCCATCAATTCTGTTCAAATATTTCTTGATCATCACCCACGTAAACTTGGATTAAATTAAGCCACTTCCCATCTTCTTGTAACCCCAATTTATTGGTTGTATCTCGATATTTAGCTTCTTGTGCAACTACTTCCTCAATCAACTCTTGCATCTTCTTATCTCTAGTCTTTGTGATTGGAGCTTCTTGTGCTATTGCATCTTGAATCATCTCATGAACATTACTAGGGTCTTGTTGTTCTTGTTGATTTTCATCATCCCCTTCCTCTTCAAAAGAATTCGTCCTTGAATCTTCACCTACATCAAAAGGGGAAAGATCAGCAACATTAAAAGCAGCACTCACATTATATTCACTAGGGAGATCCAACTTATAAGCATTGTCATTAATCTTAGCCACCACTTGAAATGGACCATCTCCTCTAGGATGAAGCTTAGACTTCCTTTGAATTGGAAATCTTTCCTTCCTCATATGCACCCAAACCCAATCTCCTGGTTGGAAAGTAACTCACTTTCTTCCTTTATTGGCTTGAACTGCATATCTCTTATTATTCTTCTCAATGTGTTGTTTAGCTTGTTCATGGATCCTTTTAACCAATTCAGCCTTCTTTTTTCCATCTAAACTTGAAATCTCATGCAAAGGCAAAGGAAAGAAATCTAATAGAGTTAAAGTATTAAACCCATAAACAATCTCAAAAGGTAAAAAACCAGTAGAAGAATGCACACTTCGGTTATATACAAATTCAATAAATGGTATACATCCTTCCCATGATTTCAAATTATGTTTAACAAGTTGTTAAAGTTCTATTAACTACTTCAATTTGTCCATCAGTCTGTGGGTGACACATAGTAGAAAATAGCAGCTTAGTACATAACTTACCCCATAATACTTTCTAAAAGTAGCTTAGGAATTTAACATCTCTATCGCTAACAATGCTCCTAGGAATGCCATGCAACCTCATAACTTCTCTAAAGAATAAATTAGCAATATTTGTGGCATCATCAGTTTTATGGCAAGGAATAAAATGTGTCATCTTAGAAAATCTGTCCACTACCACAAATATAGAATCTTTACCTTCCTTAGACCTAGGCAACCCCAAAATAAAGTCCATAAACAAATCAACCCATGGTTCACTAGGTACAGGCAAAGGTGTATATAAGCCTTGAGGTAAGACCTTGGACTTCGCATTCTTACATGTGATACACTTAGAACAGACTCTCTCCACATCTCTTTTCATATGAGGCTAAAAGAAGTGTTCCCTTAATGTATCCAAAGTCTTACTAACCCCAAAATGTCGCATGAGATCACCACCATGTGACTCACACAAAAATAACTCCCTCATAGAGCAATTAGGCACACATAATTTATTCTCATGAAATAAAAATCCATCATACCTATAAAACTTTTGAAAGACAGTTTTCCCACATGAATCATAAACAACAGCAAAATCAGAATCCTTAGCATACAACTTCTTCACATACTTAAAACCTAACAATTTAGCATTAAGAGTAGAGATAAGAGCATACCTGCATGATAATGCATCAGCAACTATATTTTCCTTACCTTGCTTATACTGGATAACATAAGGAAAAGTCTCAATAAATTCTACCCACTTGGCATGCCTACGGTTGAGCTTGTTTTGCCCCTTCAAGTGTTTCAATGACTCATGGTCAGAATGAATCACAAACTCCTTTGGCCACAAGTAATACTACTATGTCTCCAATGCTTACACCAAGGCATAAAGCTCTTTATCATACATTGAGTAGTTCAATGCTGCACCATTCAGTTTTTCACTAAAACATGTAATAGCACGTCTCTCCTGCATCAAAACAACACCTATACCAATCCCAGAAGCATCACATTCAATTTCAAATGTTTTAGTGAAATCAAGAAGACTCAGTAATGGGGCAGAACATAACTTATCTTTAATTAAGTTAAAAGCACGGTTTTGTTCCTCACCCCATGTAAAGCCAAAATTCTTTTTAACAATCTCCGTCAAGGGTGCAGCTAAAGTACTGAAATCCTTAAAAAACCTTTTATAAAAACTAGCTAAACCATAAAAACTACGTACCTCAGTAACAGATGTAGGAATCGGCCAATCATGGATAGCTTTTACCTTCTCTTCATCCACCTCAATACCTTTTGCACTAATCACATAATCCAAAAGCACAACTCTTTCTATGCAAAAAGTACACTTTTTAAGATTAGCATACAATTTCTCTTTTCTAAGCACTTCAAACACACACCTCAATTGATGCATATGTTCTTCCATATTTTTACTGTATACTAATATATCATCAAAGTATACCACTACAAACTTACCACTGAATGCACGCAAAACATGGTTCATTAATCTCATGAATGTACTAGGTGCATTAGTCAATCCAAAAGGCATAACTAACCACTGATATAAACCATATTTTGTTTTGAAAGTAGTTTTCCACTCATCTCTTACTTTCATCCTAATCTGGTGCTATCCACTTTTCGAATCAATTTTTGAAAAGACATAAGCACCATGCAATTCATCTAACATGTCATCTAGCCTAGGAATGGGATATCTATACTTTACCGTAATCTTATTAATAGTTCGACAGTCAACACACATCCTCCAAGAACCATCCTTCTTAGGCACTAATAGCACTGAAACTGCACATGGACTCATGCTTTCTCTCATATACCCTTTTGCCAATAACTCCTCAATTTGCCTCTGAAGTTCCTTTGTCCCCTCAGGATTACTTTTGTAAGCTGGTCTATTAGGAATTACAGCTCCAAGAACAAAATCAATCTGATGTTCGATTCCTCTAATAGGTGACAACTCATTAGGAATATCTTCAGGAAAGACATCTTCAAACTCCTGTAGAAGAGAAACAGTAGAACTAGGCAAAGAACTGTTAAGGTCAGCAAGATTCAAATAAGCGTCCTTGTATATAAGCACAATCATTAGCTTTTTAGGAAAAAATGCACTCTTAACATCTCTTTCTTTTGCAAAAAAGATCATTTTTCTCTCTTTGCCCTCCTTTTGCTCTGGATTCACTCTCTTTCTAGTCTCACTCAATGACTTTTCACTCCTCTCTTTATTTTTCTCTTTATTTTTACTCTCAATCACTCTCTTATCCTCATTAGAACTATTGGCCTCTCCTTTTTTTACACTTTTACTCTCAATTTTACTAGTGTTTTCCTTTTTAATTGATCTCCTCAACTTTACTTGATCCTCATATACTTGTCTAGGAGTTAATGGAGCCAATGTTATCTTTCGGCCATCCTTTTCAAAAGAATACCAATTTCTGTAACCATTATGTACCATTCACCTATCAAACTGCTATGGTCTACCAAGCAACAAATGACCTGCATGCATAGGCACCACATCACATATAACCTCATCATGATATCTACCAATGGAAAAAGCAACTAATGTTTGCTTACTCACCTTAACTTCTCCACATTCATTCAACCATTGTAACTTGTATGGCCTAGGATGTTTCAAAGTAGACAACTTTAATTTCTCAACCAATAGTGTTCTAGCTACATTGGTACAACTACCTCCATCTATTATCATACTACATGCTTTATCCTTAATGAGGCATCTAGTATGAAATATATTTTCCCTTTGCTCCTAAGCTGCTTTTCAAGTTTCATGACCATATGCACCATGTCCTCTAGCTCCACATAATGCCGCAACTCCACTAAATTAGCTATTTCTTTATCCAAACCACCTAAGAATTGCGCCATTGTGGCTTCTTTGTCCTCCTTAACATTTGCCCGAATCATAGCCATCTCCATCTCCTTATGGTATTCTTCCACACTCGTTGTCCCTTGTGTGAGTCTCTGCAGCCTTTGATGCAATTCTCTGTAATAATGGTTAGGGACAAATCTTCTTCTCATGACAGCTTTCATCTCATTCCAGGTATCAATAGGCCTCTCTCTTTTTCTTCTTCTGCTTAAAATCATTTGATCCCACCATACAAGAGAATAGTCAGTAAATTCAACAGCAGCAAGTTTTACCTTTTTCTCTTCTGAATAGTTGTGACAATCAAAGACTAGATCAACTTTGCGTTCCAACTCAAGGTAAACATCTGGATCATTCTTCCCTTGAAAAGATGGAATTTTCATTTTGATGCTCCTAATGTTTCGATCAACACTATCTCTACCCCTGTCATCTCTCCTTAGCCTTCTTTCATGCCTTTCCCTCCTCTGATAAAATCTGCCCTTGTTTATGATTGAAGCTTGATCATTATTATTCTCATCTTCCTCATCCTGCTCATCTTCAAACTTTTCAGGGGGAGGGTTATTGTTGTTGTGTCTAACTTGCTTCCTAGCATTAGACCTCTCCCTTTGCAAGTTACCTATAGTAGCATCTTGCTTGTTTAGTCTAGCCTATTGTCTTTCCATTTGATTCCTTATGTCTCCAAGCATCAAAGTCAACTACTCATATTGTTGTTGAATAGCTTGCATTGTGAAAAATTGATCTGGTTTCTCTTCCTCACTATTTTTGTGTGACATAATTGTAAGACCTGCAAAAGAATGTTAGCAAATATCCTCACAACTCTCCCTCATGTGTTTACACTCAATCAATGTCACTCCACTTGTGTTTCACATAATTTAGACTTTTACCCTCTTATGTGTTTACACACTCTTGCCTTTTTTTTTTCACTCTTTAATTTATCCTTTTAGCTCTTTAAGGAACTAACCAAACTGTTGTCCCAAAATAGTCCAAGAGGGGGGGTGAATTGGACTTTAATAATTTTTCGGCCCTTGCTTATAGCCTAATGAAAAATTGTGGCTTTGTTTAACTAGGTGCTTCTTAATATATAAAGACAATGATATGTATTTCAAGAAAGTGTCCCTAAGTTGCAATTCAAGCTTTAATCAATATTTATGGCTATTACAACATGCATCACAAAATATTCAACTAATTTCTCATCATACTCATAAATCCTCAAATATATCAACTCAATATATTCAATCAACATTCAAGGTCATGTATAAAAATTAAATTGCACAAAAGTAAAGAGGTTAAGGTTAGAGAGATCAAACACAATGATTTTTATAGTGGTTCGGCTTAACTAGCCTACATCCACTCTCTCAAAGAACCCTCTTTGAGTCTTCTCTCCACTATTTGCTCTTTTAAAGGCAAGAGACCAAAAGCCCTTTACAACTTTTCAACACCAACCTTTTTACCAAGGTAGCTTGAACCCTTGACAAGTGCTATCTCAAGCACTTACTCTCTCAAGCTTCAATAGGTGCTTGTACAGCCTCTCTTAAATGCAACTTAATGTTTTAACACTCACTCTTACTCAATACAAGTCAAACTATAAAGAAGAGATGAGTTAATTTGCCAATGGTAGCTCAAAAACTTTAAAGCTCTTAAATGAAAGCAATAAATGAAAAATCAAAGTTGGAGTTCAAATGTAAGCTTTCATCAAATGTAAAATGAAGTAAAGAAGGTGTATTTATAGTCCCAAATCATTTTAGACCGTTTGAAACCTTTTTGGAATGTTATACACACTGCTCAAGACAAAATGGCCGTTATTTTGTCTTTTTGTGCGAAGTTGAGCAGCTCTAATCATTTAGTAAACTAATGAAATTTTGGCAACAGTAGTAAACTAGTTAGTAACTAATGTTTTAGCAAACATATTAGCAAACTAATATTTAGCAAAGCAGTTAGCAAACTAAGTCAACAGCTGCATGTCTCAACTTGTAATATTTAAAAACAAAGATTTAGACCTTAAGAAGAAAAATAAGTTCCAATAGCAATATCCAAGGTCATGATGAGAAAAAGTAATCAGAAAATAAAGTTTCATTTTTGAGCTCCATTCGACTAAACTCTCATCTATTCTTTTCACATGAGTCCTAAGACTTAATTTCTACCTCTATGACTTTCATACCTTTACTTTGGGTCTTGGTTTTCATAATCTTGTTCTTTTCTCATCTTGGATTTGTCTTGAAATGCCTTTGAGTATCCTTTTTCCTTAGGTGCAACTTCAAAGGTTCTTTTATAAAGAATAGAAAGAATCTACACATCACTTTAAAGTTGGGTTAGATAGATTCTATTTGAGTTTTGTTATCATCAAAATCAATGATCATTTTGAGCTACACAGGGTCAACAATCTCCCCCTTTTTGATGATGACAAAACTCAATTGAATCATCAATCAAGAAATAAAAATGAGCGTAAGATTATGTATATCCAAGCAAGTTAGTATGCAGAAAAATGCTCCCCCTAAATATATGCACATAATTTCCAAGAAATTTATTTGCTATACAAAAGCTCCCCCTGAGTTTATGCTATAAAGCATGTTCATAAGATATTCACAATATTCTCAAAAAAACACTTCCATTTGTCACAAGAATAAGCACAAGTATAAACACATATCATTATCCATCCTATTCTCCCCCTTTTTTTCATCATTCAAAAAGGAAACAGGAGAAAATAACCCAAAAAGAATCATGTTAGCCCAAACTTAAACGCAGTAAGGTAAACAGTAGCAAACTAAAAAGGCAGTCAACAATTGTAGCAAATAGACTAGTAAACTAAAAATGCAGATAGGAAACTAAAATTCAGATTTTGTGCTAATCATTAAGTCTTTTGCTTCTACGAGTGGCTTTGGAAGGCACCATCTTCTTCCTGGAAGGTTTAGCAGTAGGTGGCTGAGAACCTTGGTCATGTTTCTGTGCTTCATCTTCATCAGATGGTGGTTGAAGGGTAGCAGCTAGGGATTGGTATGGTTTTGACACGGTAGACTTAGATCTTTTTCAACCTTTCTTGGCTGGAGGTGTAGCAGCTGCAAATAGTTGAGATGGAGCACTCTCGTGGTGATCCTTTAGAGAGGCTTCCTGTAGAGGCACTGCAGTGCCGTATGGTTCACTCTGAGGTTCAACAGCTGGCTCACTTTCAGGTTCTACAACTTTTTCACTACCATGCTCAATAGGGACATCAGTTTTAGGTCCTACTTCAGGTTCAACAACCCGTTCACTAGTATGTTCAACAGGGGCTTCAGCTGCAGGTTCAATTTCATATTCAACCCCTTGTTCACTTTTATGTGCCACAGCAGCTAGAGACTCATCAACCTTATTACCTTCACCCCTATTAGTACCATGAGCAGAGACTTGAGTGGCTGGAGATGAGGCATCATTTGTAGGTATAACAGTCTCAACTTTGGTTGGGAAACTAGTTTCCTTGGCCTGCTGAAAATCCACAATCAGTTTCTTCAATTCCTCATTTTGAGTAAGCAAGTGACTCACTTTGTAGTCAATCACATCCAAAAATCTTCTCAACAGATCAATAGACTGATGGGTTGTACTAAATTGCTCATTAATAGCAGTTTTTAGCCCTTGAAGCTCACTCAGAAATTCATTTGTAGAATCTGAACCAACCTTAGCTGAGGAAGAACCACCTTTTTCAAACCTTTTCTTTCTTCCATCAGTGTCAGAGTGAATTTCTCTAAGCACAATCAAATCTGTCCTAGAACTTTCCTTAGAAACATTTATATTCAGCTCTTTAAACAAAGCAGTCAAGAGATGTGCATAAGGTAATTTTCCAATCCCATAAGCTTTGCACATATTCTTGAAAATCAAATAAGCCAAATTCATCCTTACTTTGTTAACAATGTGCCACATGATGCACATATCCAGGTAACTCAAATAGCCATAGCTGCCAGACTTAGGACAAAAAATGTAGTTCACCATATTGTGAATGATTTTAATATGTTGAAAAGCTTTTGTGCTAGTGGACTTTTCATTGGTGGCAGTGTTGGCAGGGAAGACTTCATTTTCAAACTTAGCCAAGTTAAAGCCTGGAACCTTAGCAACATCTCTATGAGTGGAGATTTGATTTCCATTATTAGGCAATTTCAAAGCCTTCGCAATCAACTCAACAGAAACAACATACACACTATCATTCAGAACAACTTCAAATTTGTCTTCATCATCAACTGTTCTTAAAGTTCTATAAAAGTCTTGAACCAGTCTAGGGTAATACGCATTTGTACACTCACAAACAGTCATCCATTCTTGAAACTCAAAAAGTTCTTTGAATTGAAAATTTACCTGACCAAAGTAATCCCATTTGATGAATTTACAATCAAGCAGTGCTTTATCAACAAAACCCGAAGATTGGGCAGCACCTTCGCTGGGTATCAATCCCGCTCATTTTTCTCTTCTTTTTCTTTTTTGGTGCCGATACAGTGGGTTCAACAACCTTAGATGGGTCAGAGGATGCACCAGTTGATTCAGGTTCAGGTGAGTTCTTCTTTTCTTTCAATTTCTTCCGTAATGCGGCGACAGGGAGATCGTCAGATGCTGATGAGGATGACGAAGCAGCAGCAGCAGCAGGGGATTTGCGTTTAGTGCGAGCCATCGATGAAAAATAAAAAAATGGTGAAATCTAAAATGGCTTTCGGGGCAGTGATGAATGAAGGAGAAAAGAGAGAGATGAGCGGTCTGATGAAAATGGGTTAGATTTGCCGAAAAATTTTTTTGGAGGGTAATGCCGTAAGCCAATGCAGAGGAGAGAAGAAAAGTGGGTGACGGTTTCGTGTAGCAAATGTTTAAGTTTCTTGAGTCTCACACTTTTCTATTTTAGTGTACTTTATCTGAACTTATTTTTTATTTATTTATTTCAAATATGTCTATCTATCTTTATATGCACAAATATATATTTCTATATGTTTGACACAGCACTGAGAATGTGATACCAAATGTGAATAGGTTAGTGCATTGCTGGACACGCAGAGAGTTTCAAGCACAATCACTTTTTGGTTTGAAATTTTAACAGTACACGATATAGCAAACTAATTTTAGTCACGCAACATTAGCATACAACTTAGTAAACTAATTTTTCGAGTACCCAAACAAGTTAGCTAATGTTCTTTATAGTTTTCTTAGCAAACTTATATCACAGCAAATTACTCACACATTGGATAAAATGCAAATATATGAAATTACTATGACTTAAATTTCAAGCAAGTGGTTCACTTATGCCAATTTCCCTTCTAATTTTACAAAAGGTTTCCTCATTAAGTGGTTTTGTAAAAATATCAGCAAGTTGATCTTCAGAGGCAACAAATTCTATTTTGATATTTCCATTTTGGACATGATCTCTAATAAAATGATGTCTGATCTCAATATGTTTTGTTCTTGAATGTTGGACTGGATTTTTGATCAAGTTTATGGCACTAGTGTTGTCACACCTAATTGGAACAAGATTATATTTTAAACAAAAATCTTCCAATTGTTGTTTCATCCATAAAATTTGAGCAACACAACTACCAGCAGCTATATATTCTGCCTCAGCTGTAGATAAAGCTATTGAAGTTTGTTTCTTACTGTGCCAAGAAATTAGTGCAAGACCAAGAAATTGACAAGTACCTGAAGTACTTTTTCTATCCAATCTACTTCCAGCAAAATTGGAATCACTATAACCAACAAGATTAAATGATTCACATTTTGGATACCATAAACCAATTGAGTATGTGCCAATGAGATATCTAAAGATCCTTTTAACTGCACTTAGATGGGATTCTTTTGGACATGATTGAAATCTTGCACACAAGTAAACACTAAAGTGTATGTCTGGTTTAGATACAGTAAGGTACAAAAGAGAGCCAATCATACCTCTATAAAGCTTTTTATCTACTTCTTTACCTTTTTCATCATTGTCCATTTTAATTGTTGAGCTCATAGGAGTGCTCATGCTCTTCAAATCCTCCATTTTAAATTTCTTTAGCATATCCTTGATGTACTTTGATTGATTTATGAAGATGCCATCTTTCATTTGCTTAATTTGAAGTCCAAGGAAGAATGTGAGCTCACCCATCATGCTCATTTCAAATTCATTCTACATAATCTTAGAAAATTTCTTGCAAAGAGATTCGTTAGTAGCACCAAAAATTATATCATCAACATAAATTTGCACAATGAGCATATCATTATGATGCTTCTTAACAAAAAGTGTTGTGTTCACTTTGCCTCGTTGGAAATCATTTTGTAAAAGGAATTTACTAAGCCTTTCATACCATGCTCTAGGAGCTTGTTTTAAACCATATAAAGCTTTAGTAAGTTTATAAACATGATTTGGATGCTCATGATTTTCAAAGCTTGGAGGTTGTGCAACATACACTTCCTCATTAATATAACCATTTAAAAATGCACTCTTGACATCCATTTGATAAAGCATAAAGTCCTTGTAACATGCAAAGGCACACAACATTCTAATAGCTTCAATTCTAGCAACTGGAGCAAAAGTTTCATCAAAATCAATCCCTTCCTCTTGGTTGTAGCCTTGAGCCACTAGTCTAGCTTTGTTTCTAACAACATTGCCTTTTTTATCCATTTTGTTTCTAAAAACCCATTTAGTACCAATAATTGAATGATCTTTTGGTTTAGGCACTAAATTTCAAACTTTATTTCTCTCAAATTGATTTAGTTGTTCTTGCATGGCAAGAATCTAATTTTCATCATTTTGAGCATCTTCAAAACATTTAGGTTCAATTTGTAAAACAAAAGCAACATTACCAAAATATCTTCTCAATTGTACTCTAGTCATCATCCTCTGAGATGGATCATCAATAATGTCTTCTTGAGGATGATTTCTATGGAATCCCCATTCTTTAGGTAAATTTTCATGTTGGGGCTCATTCACTTGTAATTCTTCCAAATCTGGCATTTCTTCATAGATTTGATCATCATTGGCATTATGAACATCTATTGTGGTATCTCCTTGAGTTTCTTCATCTTTGCCATCAATTTGTTCCTTTTTTTGACTTGATATTATTTTTTTTTTTCAAATACCTGCTCATTATTATCATCACAAACAATTTTCCTTCTGATAGAAGGGTTAGTCTCATCAAACAAAACATGAATAGTTTCCTCAATAACTAAAGTTCTTCTATTGAACACTCTATAGGCTTTACTCTTTATTGAATACCCAAGAAAGATTCCGACATCGGATTTAGCATCAAATTTCTTTAAGTTATCCTTCTTGTTATTTGAAAAATAGCACTTACAACCAAATGCTTTGAAATATGAGATATTTGGTTTTCTTCCTTTCCACAGCTCATAGGGGGTCTTTTTCAAAACTGGTCTAATCAAAATTCTATTCAACACATAGCAAGATGTATTACAAATTATTTTCATTCAACATTGTTCTAGTTATTTCTTGGAAAGTCCTATTTTTCCTTTTTGCAACTCCATTTTGTTGTGGGGTTCTAAGAGCTGAAAAATTATGGTTGATTCCATGTTTATTACAATATCTCTCAAATAAATGATTTTCAAATTCAGTTCCATGGTCACTTCTTATAGATGTGATGCAAAAACCTTTTTCATTTTGAACCATTTTACTAAAAGAGGTGAATTTCTCAAAAGTCTCATCCTTGTGAGCAAGGAAGAATGTCCATGTATATCTTGAATAGTCATCAACAATAACTAAAGCATATGACTTCCCACCAAGACTAGTAGGAGATACGGGTCCAAATAAATCAAGATGAAGCAATTCTAATGGCCTAGTGGTAGACACAATATTTTTAGATTTAAAAGATGCTCTAGT
This sequence comes from Hevea brasiliensis, assembly GCF_030052815.1. NCBI lineage: Eukaryota > Viridiplantae > Streptophyta > Magnoliopsida > Malpighiales > Euphorbiaceae > Hevea > Hevea brasiliensis. The sequence goes on along the minus strand of NC_079493.1, from coordinate 14,389,774 downwards.
ATGCTTTCCTAGTGACATGCTCTACATTGAAATTCATTTTCATAATTAATCTTAGGAAGAACATTAACAAGTTCTTTCTTAGATAGTTTTGAGAATGTATGCATGCTTGCATGACCTAGTCTTCTATGCCACAAATAACTAGAGTTATCAAAAGATACTAGACATGTACCATGATTAGTTTCAAAATTATTCATGTCAAGCAAGTAAACATTATTGGATCTATTGGCAATGAACATTGTGTCATTATCTAAGTTATTGATTGTACATAGAGAAGAAGTAAACTTTACCTCAAAACCTTTATCACAAAGTTGGCTTACACTTAGCAAGTTATATTTCAAACCTTCAACAAGCAATACATCTTCAATGCAAGGGTTGGTTCCAATTGTGCCATTTCCAATTATTTTTCCTTTCCCTTTATCTCCAAATTTTACATGTCCTCCATCTTCCATTGTGATTTTTGAAAACTTGTCCTTTTCACCAGTCATGTGCTTTGAACAACCACTATCTATATACCATTTTTCACTTTTCTTCATCCCTTTGAAACAGACCTGGAATTTAATCACTGAGCTTTAGGTACCCAAGCAACTTTGGGTCCTTGGGGGTTAGTGATCTTAGGTAAGGTTCCTTTTGGCACCCATACCTTCTTTACCTTAAGAAGACCTTTCCTAAGTGCACAAGAACTAATCATATGACCTCTTTTATTGCAATAATAACATGTAACATAAGGCAAGGAGGATGTAGATGTTTTAATGAAATGATTCTTATATTTACCATAGTTCATGAAACCATCAAAACCAATTCCATACTTTTCATTTGAAATTCTTTGGTTTCCAAGAAGTACATCTAGAGTTTCTTTTCCTTTTGTAAATTTTGCCAAATCATTTGTCAAAGATTCTATTTTAGCTTCAAGAACTTTATTTTTCTTAATGAGCATTTCACAAGTCTCTTTTGAGATTTTCAACTCTAAATCTAGTTCTTTAAACAAGGCAATTTGTCCTTTGTAAAATTCATTTTCTTTATACACATTGGACATGGCAATATTTTGTGATCTCAATGATTCAATTTCTAAATTCATTTTAGTGCACTTTCTCTTGTAATTTCTATACTCATCATATACTCTAGCAAATGCAAGTTCAAGTTCTTCTACATTTGGAGATTCATAAGAGTTTACCTCATTGTCACTTTCTTCTTCCTTTTGTGAACTCTCGACTTTCTCTTCAAGTGCCATCATACAAAGGAGAGCAGTCTCTTTGTTACTTGATTCATCATTTGAAGATTCTTCACTGTTGCTCCATACAACTTTCATAGCTTTCTTGCTCCTATCTTCTTTTCCTTTCTTCTTTTTGAGTAATGGACATTTGGGCTTGATATGTCCAGGTTTGTGACACTCATAACATACAATTTCTTCTTTTGAATCCCTAAAATGTTTATCCTTGGGAGTATACTTTTTCAAGAATTTCTTGTATTTGCTTCCTCCCTTCTTGAAAGCTCTTTTGAATTTTCTTGCAAGCATAGCCATTTCATCATCATCATCACTTGAAGCACTTGAATTGTCACTTGAGTCAACTTTGAATGCAACTCCTTTCTTCTTATCTTCATCCTTGTTTGACTTGAAAGCAATGCTTTTCTTCTTCTTTTGCTCATTTTAAACTTCATCTTTCTTATATACCATCTCATGTGCAATGAGAGATCCAATGAGTTCATCATAAGTGAATGTTTTAAAATCCTTGGTATCTTGGATAACTGTTGTCTTTGCTTCCCAAGATTTTGGAAGTGATTTAAGAATTTTCTTCACAAACTCGGCTTCCTCAAATTTTTTACCAAGTGCTTTGAGAAGATTTACAAGATCGGTAAACCTTGTACTCATATCCGCAATTGATTCTCCTGGCCTCATTTCAAACAGCTCATAATCTCGAATAAGAAGGTTTGCTTTGGACTCTTTGATTACATCAGTTCCTTCATAAGTGACTTCAAGCTTATCCCAAATTTCCTTAGCAGATTGACATCCTGAAACATGATTGTATTCATTAAGGTCAAGTGAGCAATGCAAAATATTAATAGCTTTAGCATTTATAGAAATTTTCTTCTAATCATTGTCCTCATATTCATCTTCATGTTTTGGAACTTTTGTAATTCCTGGACCATTCTTTTGAGGAACATGTGGACCATTTTTAATAATTCTCCATGCATCAATATCTACAGATTGTATGAAATTTCTCATTCTTACTTTCCAAAATGAATAATTAGTGCCATTGAAGAGTGGTGGTCTAGTGATTGAGTAGCCTTCATCTAGTGATGCGGGTATACCGGCAGTATTGCTAGATGAACCAGCCATTATGGATCACTCTAAGGTTGTAACACCCTAAGCAAGAGAGACAAGCTCTGATACCAATTTGTTGTCCCAAAATAGTCCAAGAGGGGGGTGAATTGGACTTTAATAATTTTTCGGCCCTTGCTTGTAGCCTAATGAGAAATTGTGGCTTTGTTCAACTAGGTGCTTCTTAATATATAATGACAGTGATATGTATTTCAAGAAAGTGTTCCTAAGTTGCAATTCAAGCTTTAATCAATATTTATGGCTATTACAACATGCATCACAAAATATTCAACTAATTTCTCATCATACTCATAAATCCTCAAATATACCAACTCAATATATTCAATCAACATTCAAGGTCATGTATAAAAATTAAATTACACAAAAGTAAAGAGGTTAAGGTTAGAGAGATCAAACACAACGATTTTTATAGTGGTTCGGCTTAACTAGCCTACATCCACTCTCTCAAAGAACCCTCTTTGAGTCTTCTCTCCACTATTTGCTCTTTTAAAGGCAAGAGACCAAAAGCCCTTTACAACTTTTCAACACCAACCTTTTACCGAGGTAGCGTGAACCCTTGACAAGCACTTACTCTCTCAAGCACTTACTCTCTCAAGCTTCAATAGGTGCTTGTACAACCTCTCTTAAATGCAACTTAATGTTTTAACACTCACTCTTACTCAATACAAATCAAACTATAAAGAAGAGATGAGTTGATTTGCCAATGGTAGCTCAAAAACTTTAAAGCTCTTGAATGAAAGCAATAAATGAAAAATCAAAGTTGGAGTTCAAATGTAAGCTTTCATCAAATGTAAAATGAAGTAAAGAAGGTGTATTTATAGTCCCAAATCATTTTAGACCATTTGAAACCTTTTTGGAACGTTATTTATATACACTGCTCAAGACAAAATGGCCGTTATTTTGTCTTTTTGTGCGAAGTTGAGCAGCTCTGATCATTTAGTAAACTAATGAAATTTTGGCAACAGCAGTAAACTAGTTAGTAAACTAATGTTTTAGCAAACATGTTAGCAAACTAATATTTTAGCAAAGCAGTTAGCAAACTAAGTCAACAGCTGCATGTCTCAACTTGTATTATTTAAAAACAAAGATTTAGACCTTAAGAAGAAAAATAAGTTCCAATAGCAGTATCCAAGGTCATGATGAGAAAAAGTAATCAGAAAATAAAGTTTTATTTTTGAGCTCCATTCGACTAAACTCTCATCTATTCTTTTCACATAAGTCCTAAGACTTAATTTCTACCTCTATGACTTTCATACCTTTACTTTGGGTCATGGTTTTCATAATCTTGTTCTTTTCTCATCTTGGATTTGTCTTGAAATGCCTTTGAGTATCCTTTCTCCTTAGGTGCAACTTCAAAGGTTCTTTTATAAAGAATATAAAGAATCTATACATCACTTTAAAGTTGGGTTAGATAGATTCTATTTGAGTTTTGTTATCATCAAAATCAATGCTCATTTTGAGCTACACGGGGTCAACACAAACTCACTCAAAGTAATTAACTTATAATATTCAACAAAAATTAAAATTCAAGACAATACTGAAGACACGAAATAAAGACAAGCAACAGAAAAAAAAAAAAGAACAGAAAGATAGAATGATAATGGACTCTAGAATTCAAAGAAACGAAATTAGATACCAAATTATTAGAAACTGAAACAAACGAAATAGTAAAGAAGCAAAAGCCTAGATAAGAATTCAATAATTTAGGATGTGTAGTGAACCCTAGTTGTGTCACACCAAATCTGCCTACTTTTTTTTTTCCTGCTGCAATTCATTTTTTTTTTTTTACTCTAGTGGTAGATCTGAAATTTTGCAGAAAATCTGCAGTTCTGTTGTTTTTTTTTTTAATGGCAGAACTGAAAATTCTGCACAAAAAAAGTATGAAATTCTGCAGATTTTTTTTTCTTTTTACTGTAACGGCATAACAGAAATTCTGCAGAAAAATCTGTAGTTCTGTTTTTTTTTTGGCAAAATTGAAGTTTTGCAGAAAAAAAATATCTGTAATTCTATTTTTTTTAATACTCAAATGGTAAGTCTATTTTTTTTTTTGTAGAAAAAAATCTGCAGTTTTTTTTTTAAACAAAAGACACAAAAGGAAAGGAAGGAAAAAAAAATTCAGATTAAGAATTATTGAAGAAAATGCAAGATATAAAGGAATAAGGAAATCGATGAACAAGTCACAAAACAAAATAGTACGATGAACAAATAACCAAAAAAAAAAAAAGCACAAAAGGATAGATAGAACTTGATTTAGGGCCAAAGCTCTGATGCCAAATTGATGCGAACCTCAAGAACGATGCCTTGAAACCCACGAAAAAGTTTGGTTTATAATCCCAAGAAAGCCAAAATCAAGTTCAGATACCAAATAATACATTGACCTATCAATTATATAGAATTGAAAACCAAGATAATTCAAAGGTAGAATTAAGGATTCTTGACCCAAAGTTTATAATCAAACAAGAACCAAGAATATCAAGATTGTTAAATCCTACAAGATTAATCACTCTTGAAAAATTTAGTTTAGTTCAAGAAAGAATTTAAGAAAAATCCCTCTCTTGTATTGATTTAATTCAAAGTAATGTTTCCCTCAAAAAAGTATAAACTTAGCCTTATATATGCGGCTGAAACCCTAATTCCTTAAACTTAAAAAATAAAATAAAACCCTAAAACTAATAAAAAAACCTAAAGTGGACTGCACTCCTACTTATTAAGCCCCAAAAACACATAAATAAGGCCCAAAACATATATCTAACAAAAAATAATTAAATAAAACTATTCAAATCTGTTCTAGATAAAATAAAGATACTAAATTTGCATAACTATCTATCAATTCTGTCCAAATATTTCTTGATCATCACCCACACAAACTTGGATCAAATTAAGCCACTTTCCATCTTCTTGTAACTCCAATTAATTGGTTGTATCTCCATATTTAGCTTCTTATGCAACTACTTCTTCAATCAACCCTTACATCTTCTTAACTCTAGTCCTTGTGATTGGAGCTTTTTGTGTAATTGCATCTTGAATCATCTCACGAACATTCATAGGACCTTGTTATTCTTGTTGATTTTCATCAATAAGCCTCTCATGAAAACTAGATGTTACTATTAGATTTATTACAAAAAAAAAAAAAAAAAGATTGTGACTATGAAAAGTAATGTTTTGGTATTAAAAAAAAAATCATTTTTTTTATTTATCCATCTCATTGTTTAACTTTCAATTTACTTACAACAAATCTTAGAAAGTTTAAACAAATCACAAATTATTGCACTCCATTTTGGGGGTTTTTTTTTTATGAGTTTCAGTTTTTATAGAAATTAAGTGGATTAAGCATATTTATTATTAAAAAAAAAAACAGTGCCCAACAAATTTTTTCCTAAAACTACCATCTACAAAGGATTTAAAATTCATTAGGAATTCTTTCAAATTACCAACATATATAAATTTTATACAAGTAACTGTGTGTATACAATAGAGTGCCTAGAATAATCAATTTAAAAAAAAAAAGAGTGCTTAGCCTAATTCATTAGGAGTTCTTTAACAAAATCAATTTGTGCCTAGAATAATTAATTAAAAAAAGAGAGTATAAATTATATGTGTACCTATCGAAAAGTTCTTTTTCTTGAAGTCTTTGGTCTTTAGCAAAAAACTAGCATTTAAAATAAAAATTTCTACAGTAAAAATATAAAATATTTAAGAAAAAAGAAGATGAAACAAAAGAAAGAAGAATGATGGGAGGAAAAAAAAAGTGTAATGACGTGAGGAGAGTGAATAAATTAGATATTAAGAGAGAGAAAATGATAATTAATTATATGAAAGAGGAAAAAAAAAGTAACTTAGTGATAATAAGTAACAAGTTACCTAAAAATTTATTGAATAGTTTTCTACCAATAAGAAGAAGGTTGTTAGATATTTCAAATGACTGTAACTAGCATTTCTTTTTTCCTTTAATTAAGAAAGTATTTTTATTAATTCTCCTGAGTGTTCTCAATATTAGAAAATATAAAAATATTTTTCAAAAAAATATTTTTCATAAAACAAACAGAATCTTAGTCAATGTTTCATTTTTATTCAAAATATTTCTAATTAAGTACCTGGCATTGAATTTGACTGGTTAAAACTAATTTTTTGAATAAATGTATTATTTATATATCATTGAAAAAAATAATTTGAAAAAAACTATTTCGTTATTTTACTGTTTTTATGACTAAAAATTTATTAAATTATATTTTAAGTTATTTTTTAATATTTTTTAATTAATATATTTTAAAAAATTTTTTTCTTAACAACAATTTTAACAATAATACCGAACAATAATGATCAATAATGATCGAGGATTATTAAGAGATGATTTGTAATCTACTAAATCTAATCCAGGTGTTAAGGCATTATTAAAGACATTATATGTTATAAAAAGTAGAATGAACACTTTTTAACTATATTTAATTATTTTTTTAAATAATATTTAATTATTTAAATAATTTGATTGCTTAATTTAATTAATATTTTAACATAATTGATAAAATTCAGCGATTTGACTAAACAAATTCAAAAGAACTAAATGGATGTGAAACTATTACAATCTAATTCATATTGTTATGCATTAGATTTGACTCTTAATTAATAATTAATAATTATTTTATATTAATATATTATAAATTTAAATTAATAAAAGAAAATTTTTTAATTTAAATGCAATGAATTTGAAAATTCAAATGGTGACTTAAATTAGATTCTTCATAGTATCAATTGCATAAAATTTCTTAAGAACTAAGATTGAATTGAAACTAAAATATCAAAAAACTATACAGAAATTGGAATATTAGAAATTAAATTAAATAAAAATTTTAATTTTAATTATGTTGATTCGATTTTAATTCTTTAAAAATATAAAATTAAATTGGATATATTTTAAAATATTATTACTTAATATGCAATCAATTATGATTTTAGAAATTCAACTTTACTATTACATTTTGAAAACCTTTAGTCCACATGGTTATTTATTCTTTATTTTATAGTAATTTTTAAATTTTAATTATTAATATTTATATGCATTTATCGGGAAACAAACCGGTTGGCTAAAATAAATTGTATTTATAAATTTATCCGTAGTTGCTCAATTTTATTAATTATTTTATTTTAATTATTATATCTTAATTTATTTTAATAAAATAATTAATCTTTTATTTTTTATTTATTAGCAGTGATTCAGGCCAGAATCCAATATTCTTCCTTATGTGTTTTTAAATTATAAAAAATTTATTTCCTTATCAAGTTAGATTCGAAAAACTAAAGAAGTATACAAATTTTATAAATAAATTTTAATTTGATTTGATAAAGATTTTTTTATATAATTTAAAGTCACATAAAATATACTATATATTAACTTTACTAAAAATTCTATCAAATTTTTGTTTGAATGATTGCCAATAAAAAAAATTAATAATTTTATTAAAACAAATTAAAATATAATAATTAGGAACAAACAAAAATTAATAAAATTGAATGACTAGGTAAAATTTCTTTTTTTTTCTTCTCTCTCTAATCTCTTTTAACTTATATTCACATATTTTTCTTTTTTTTTTCATTATTTTTTTAAAAAATTTTTTTTTTTTTTTATATAAATTTATTAATTTTATAAATTTTTTAAAAAAACAAAAAAATTATATTTAATTTAAATTATTTTTTAAAAAAATAAAAAATTTATATAATGGATTTTTTATTATTACTTAAATTTTTAAATTTTTAAAAAAAATTTATAATTTAATTATTGATTTTTTTAAAAAAAATACTATATGTATTTTTTATATAAAAGTTTTATTTTTTTCATTAAATTAATGAATTTTTTATAATTAATTATTTTATAAAGAAATAATAATTTACAAAAATCACATGAGATAAATAATAAATTTTTTAAAATTATTTTATTTTATTTTTTATAATAAAATTAAGCAATCATAGAATATATATCCATTATAAAAACCAAAAAATAATTAAAAGGAAAAAGGTAAGTTGTAGATATGGCTTCATAATTACTTTAGTGTAGTGATTGTAATGCCAAAATCTAAATATTCTTTTATCCAATATATTGAGATTCCGAATATATCTTGAATTAAAGTCATCGCAATTGCCATTACAATTGTTGTTCTATCCCACAGTTGACTCTCTACATTACGTTTTCATGCTTACATCACACATTCCAATTAATTACTTTCTTTTTGCCCTTTAGGATTTTGAAATTCTTAATAAAGGTGAAAAGGAATTAATTAATCAATTTTAAAAAAATAATTAATTTATCAATAAACATTTAAATTACTGACATTATGATCATTTTTAAAACTACAATATCTTAAATTTAAATTTTAATCAAAATTAAATAATTTTTTTTCCTTTACTTTAAATTAGATTTCATTGCGTATAGTTTTTTAAGCTATTAATAATAAGTAAATTATACAAATCATCACTTAACTTGAATGGTTATTTCATTTTAGTAACTCAATTTTAATTTATTAAAATAAAATCACTCAATTTTAGTTTTATTTCAGAAGAAATCTTTTAAATATGTAATAACAGATTTTCATATTTATTTTTTTAATTAAAATCAAATTATTATTTATAACTTATGATTTTAATTGTTTTTTATATAAATTAAATTATTGATAAAATATCATATATTAATAAAATATTATTTTAAAATTTAAAATTTATTATTATTATTTTTTTTTCCAGGGCATGCATCATCGTTACAAATCAGGTTTTTGCAATGATGAAGAAATCAAAATCATATAATTCAATAGAGTTAATTCAGTAGCCAAGGATAAAAGTTTCAATTACTTATATATTAATCAGGATTTAGATTTAATTTTATTAGAAAATATTGGAAGATTATTTAAAAATTTTAATTATATTATTCTGATATGCATCTTTACAATCACCCAAACCGATATGGAGAATATCATTTTAAATTTATTTAAAAAATAATTTAATCTCAATGTAGAAGTTGGGGTTTCTGTTGATTGAAAAAAACATTGATATGCATAAAATACTAGAGAATACTAATTTGACATATTCTGTTGTTTATTTTAGAAAATAAAAGATATAGCTTTCATGACACAAAATACAATTGAAACAAAATGTAATTCTAAAGTATAAAATTTCTTATTTTACTATAATTTTATATTAAAAAATTTAAAATAAATTATTTATATAAAATATAATAGCAATTATCTTAATTTGAAGGATTTGGTTATGTTGATAGAGCATTTGATTTGATTATTCGACGGAAAGCATAATTTATCACGACTCTACGATTAATAAAAAAATTTATACTTTTTATCATTACACTCATTCCCGATTAACAAAATAAAACAGTAAATCTTTGCAAAGTTATAAACATCAAATTATCACAGAAGAGGATAAACCAAATCATTCTAAAATATGCGATAAAACTCAAATTTATTAATAAGAATAAACTAAAATAAATATAAATTTATTTAAAAAAGATACAGATCTAAATATTATTAAAAAAAACAAAAAGAGAGAATAACTATCGATGAAAATTCTCACCAGTGACCACTTTGAAAAAAAACTCACAAAAAGGAATTTAGAGAAGGATAATGTTACTTTCAATTTGACATTCTCTGTTGTTGTTTACTTGTATTTAATTATTTTTATTTTTTTTTATAAAAAAAGGTAATGTACACTTGAAGTTTGTATCTCATTCATTTAAAATAATAATAATAATAATTCATTTAGGAAAAATAAGGGAAAAAAAAAAAAAGAAAACCCTAAACTAAAGAATGCTGAGAGAAGATGAATCCAGCCATGGAAAATCGATAATCTTAAGTTACCAAGCAATAAAAAAAAAAAAAACGAAAACTCTGAACTAGTTGTTGTGAGAAGATACCCATTTTGCACAGGCTAAAACCATTTCCTTATATATATATATATATATATATATATATATATATATTATTTGTAAGCTCATAGTTTCACAGATGACTCCAATATTACAGTACCAAACCAATAAAGCAAAACCAATACAACAAAGCAAAACCAGCTACTTTAACAAATTCAAAACCCCCATAACAACAGCAGGAAGAGCGCGCCTAGATGCAGCAAAGTGAACGAAGTTAAAGCAAAAAGCTTGAAAATGAGCAGCATTCTCTTATATTTTCTTGTCTGAGAGAAAGATCTATACACCTGCAGAGTTGAATTCATGAATAGCCTTATTGTGTGTGCGTGTGTGTGTGTGTGTGTGTATATATATAATCATATGTGCTTAGAAATTAGAATAAAGTGGCCATAAAGTTATTGACTGCAGGTACAAAGGAAGAAATTAATCACTTAGCTCGCACAAATCCATCTTTCAGCAGCTTCAACCATGCTTAAAACTATGTATACGAAGCTATAAAAAAATTTTTGTCTAAACTTAGTTCATCGTAGACTGACTCAACATATAAAATAAATGAAAATCACATGTTTATGTTTTGAATCTATGATGAATTTTTCCAAGAAGATATAACTGAGGAAGGAAAGAACGCATAGCATGTGAGAAAGAGAGGCTGTCAGTAGCCAAAAGATGACTCGCCTAGCTTGGGCAAAGAGTTTCAAATTACTCAACAGCAACAACTCTTGTAAAAAATTCACTAGGCAAATCACTCTTGGCTACAAACACAAGACTCTCATCCGCATGTCAGCCATTCTTCTTACCAACCAACATTTCCATATATACCTCCTATATAGTTAGGTCTCTTCCTGCTGGCCTATTTATAGGCTTTGAAATTAAAGAGGATAAAGATCATGTTTATCTCTGCATATAAATGAATATATTCTCTCCATATACATCTCCTTAGACTTAATAATGCAGTTTTAGTTGTTTATGGCTGTCCATTTCAAAAGGTGGAGACAGAATATATTTATCGATCCTAGAAGGCACTTGAAGGTTCAATATGCTACTGGCATGCATTAAATTAACTTATTGCCTTAAGATGGACCATCATTTCCTAAGATGGTAATGAGTATTGACTATTGAGCATGTCAAGGAACAACTCATACTAAAATGCTCAAATTTGTAGGTAAGATATCATTTTAAGTATAGTTTTGTATCTCTAATGCGCCCTCTCACACAAATGCTTATTGGGTTTCAAGTATGATAAAGCATAGACTTATCTTAGCTCGTGAAGAGATTTTTGATTAATAAGGTTTAAAGTATGAACAAACACATGCTTACCTTATCTTGTACAAAAATTTTTAATCAAAAGAGTTTGAAACATGAACAAGCACATGTTCACCTTATTTTGTCCTAAAATTTTCAATTAGAAAGCAGCTAGAATTCAAATTCTAAATCTTTTTACCTAAGAGAAATCTAATATCATCAAGGGTAGATTTATATAGAAAACAGTAGGGTCAATTGATACCACTTATATATATATATATATATATATATATATATATATATATATATATATATATATTAAACCAATTGAAATAATAATAAAAAAAAAATCTCTTTTAGTGCCTTAGCATGCTTTTCCAAAATAGTTCAAATAATATTAATCGCTTAAATTTCATATTACTTCTTGCATCAGAGTTTCAATTTTAAAATGCTTACACATCAAGATCTAAAGAAGTAAGCCACATCTTGCAGTATATCTCAAGGTCTCAATACTTCCAATGAAAAGGGCCTTGCATTACATTTTTGCCTTTAAAAGCTACATGATTGAGAAAGCAATTAAAAGGGTATTAAAGAATTTGCATACGATGTACAAGAAACTCAAGGCCAATGGATATGCTGCAAGTCTTGAGCAGCTAAGAGAGACACTCCTTTGCAAGACTGGCTATAACTACAATACAAAGAGAAAAGGACAAAAGGAAAAGCAATGAGATCCCACAACAGAGTTATAACTATTAACCACAATCAATCTCTCTACCTTGCTAAAACTATGACATATAAATCAACCACAATAGGGCTCCTATTATCGAGACAACATTAAAAGCACATAACAGAGACAATTCTCAACATAATTAATCCCGCCGTGGAATCTTTGCCAAGCGATTAAGATGAGAGCTTTTTGCTAAAAATGTATAAAAACGAAAAAACATAATTTTTAAATTTGTGTCCCAATAAGTAATTCCCAAATCAAGGTGAATTGTGACAGATCGGCAAAGTCTTGAAGTAGACCGACATTATAAATGTCCGAAATGCAAACCGACAAATTGAGTGTAGAAATGAAAGAACAAAAAAAATAAAAAAAAACGGTGGAAGCAGCTTTTTGTCAGTGAAGCCGACACTCACTTCATTTGCGTAGCCTTGACTTTTTCTCAGCCCATATTTTTTAAAGCCTTTTATTATTATTATTATTATTATTATTATTATTATTATTGTCAAGAACGTAAATCTATTAAGCCAAAAGAGTGCAAAGTTGAATAGCTCCAAAGAATTACAAGTAAAAGTGTGACTATTGAGCATTTTGTGAGCAATAGAATAAACTGCCCTAGTATATTCTCTATGCACAAAATAAAAATCACATATCAAGATCATGGGTTAAAATTGATATATCATTCAAAATACCCAAAAGTTCACTAAAAATTGAGCCTCCTTTAACTATAAAAATTATTGGTTGCGAATCTCTTTCAAATATTATAGAACTAAAACCTTTATTTTTAGCAAGCAAAATCGCTTCTCTATATGCTAGAGCTTCTAAAGTAAGAGGGTCGGTAATATCTGAATATTGTCTGGTAGACCAACTTGGAGGATGTCCTGATGCATTCCTTGATATAACAGTAATGCTGCTCAAATTTTTTCTTTAATTTATCGTAGCATTAGAAGAAACATTGCTCATTATAAAAAATAAATGCATTTCTACCTTTCCAGATATACCCGAGCAGAAAAACTAGTAGTGGAGATAAAGACTTGTAATCATCGTGTTGGGATAAAGTAGCTAGTAGTCTTGCCAGATAATCAGCCAAATTGGAACTAGTGAGAAGCAAGGATCCCACTCTGAACGGTGAATGAAGCCAAATTTCCACACCTTTAGGACAATGAAAGAAGAGATGTCGAAGAGATTCAATTATTGCATAAAACTGACATTTCAGAGGAATAGAAGAAATTCTACGATTGAGAAGTTCACCACAAGGCAAAGGCTCTTTAGCGAACTTCCATAGAAAGATAGATAATTTACTAGGCACATCAATATTCCATAATGATTTCCAAAACTTGGAGTTCATTGTCAAAGAAGTAGTAGGCCCTGGACCTACAGAGACAATGGAAGAAGATAGAGAATGATCGTCTCTTGCCACTTGATAGCTCGATTTGACTGAATAAGCACCAGATTTGCACAATTCCTTTTTGAACAAAGAAAGAGGAATAGATAGAATATTAGCTACTTCCTCATCATGGAAATTTTCCTGTAAGGCTTGAATGTTCTATTCAACACTAATAGGGTGCATAAGTTGTGAAATGCAATGAATAATAGGATTGTGAGAAGTTTTCACCTTAGGCAAGGAAGGAAAAGACTTTGGAATCCATTTTTCTCCTTTACAAAGAACTGAAGTCCCATCACTAATGTTCCAGCGAGCACCTTTTTCCAAAATAGATCACCTCCACAGAATACTTTGCTAACCAATAGAAGCATTAGATGTAAAAGTAGCATTTATAAAAGAAGAATGAGGAACGTACTTGCCTTTGATGACCCTCGCAAATAATGAATTTGGATGGGACATAAGTCGCCACCCCTACCTAGCTTATTTTCTGGAGCAAGGGATATGTGAAGGAAGACCAAGAAATTGATCTTAACCTGATGTGTTATGATGTATAAGCTTATTTCCTGAATGATGTAAAGGGGATATTAGGGCTGAAAGCAAGAGCAGATTTCTGAAGGTTAATAGATTGGCCACTGAGATTGCATATGGATGCAACACATTAGCAATGAGATGAGCTTCATGAGGGAAAGCTTTCGAAAAAATGATAAAATCATTAGCAAAGAGTAGATGAGTGATGGTAGGGCCCCTCCTGGAGATAAAATGGCCTTGAATCCTTGCTTATTTTATCATATGAGAGAGTCCTCAGCACAAAAGAGAAACTAATAAGGAAACAGTGGATCACCCTGTTGAATATCACGTGATGGAGTAAAAAGCTCTGTTTGATGCCATTTAATTGAAGAGACTAAGATAGAGATGCCACACCTCCATGATCCAAGAAATCCACTGAGGATGAAACCCAAATTTACAAATCATGTGGTGGAGGTATTGCCATTCAACACACTCATAAGTTTTGCTAATATCAAACTTCATTGCCATGCCCCAATTGAAAATCTTTTTCTTTTAGAGGAATTGTGCATAATTTCATGACAAATGAGTACATTGTTAGAAATCAACCTTCCCCTGCTGAAAGTATTCTGCTCTTCCCAAATAAGTAGATCCATAAATGGGTTAGAGTCTATGGGCAAGAATCTCAGAAATTATCTCATAAAAGCTCGAACATAAACCAATGGGAAAAGATCTTTCATAGATTGGTCATCTTTGACCTTGGAAATTAGAGATAAAACAGTGTGATTGAAATTTTGAAATAATTGCAAGCTTATTTCAGATTTTCATGGATAGAGTTTGAAATAAAGTTTGAAAACTAATTTAAAAAAACAGCCATTTGAAATAAGCCTTAATATTGAAGTCTTGTTATAATTATTTTATTATATTTATGTTTAATTAATTTTCACATAATTCATATATATATATATATATATATATATATATTAGTTTAATTAATTATCCAAATAAAAATATTTATTAATTCATGAATTATTATATCTTTTTATAATTATTGTTATGAAAAAGTTAATTCATCTAATTATTAACATATAATATTAATTTAATTATTAATTTAATAATAATAATAATAATAATAATAATAATAATAATAATAATAATAATAATAATAATAATAAATCTTCAAAATATGAGTGCATGAAAATATTATTTAAAGTTAAAATCGCAAATTAAGATATTGCGTGTATTTTATAAAAAAAAAAATGATATTGCATGTATTTTGGTGCATGGTATTAAGTTAATTGAAAATTTGTTCTTTTATTAATAAATCCCATAGTTTAGCACATTATTACTTAAATCAATATAATGAGATTTTATATTATTGCATTATTTTTTTTACATGTTAAAAATGGAATATTTACGTGAAAATTTCTTATTTCAAATATCACGTAATGATTTTCTTAATAGACGTAAGAACAATGCAATAATATAAAATTTCAAAATACTTACCCATTTAGTATACGCTAAATCATATTGTACAATTATCATAAGGATATATTTTATATTAATTTTTTATAATTAGGAATATATTTTAGATATAAGTTAACAAAAGTGGGAGTATATTAATTATATAAAATATTATATATTTGTTGGTGAAAAGAAAAGAAAGTGAGGCGAAACTTATAATAAATAAAATTTTGAGGTTTACTATCAAAATTTGTGATTAAAAATATAATTTTACAATTTTAAATTTTTATAAATAAATAAGTTTGTTATTTATAAAATTAAGATTGTAATTTTTATTAGATTTCTAATTGTTATTATAATTATTTGTGTATATTTTAATTATATAGAAATTTAAAATTATATAAAAATTTAACAATATAATTGCCAAAAAAAAAAACGCAAATAGTTATAATGCCAATTAAAAATTGTAATAAAAAATTACTGAATTAATTTATGATTTTAACTTTAAATAATATTTTCATTCCCTCATATATTTTGAAAATTTTATTATTATATCATATTTTTTTAATATATTTAAATTAGCAGCTAATTAATATTATACGTTAATAATTAGATGAAATATAACATATTACTTATTCATAACAATATAATTTTACTAAGGTAATAATAATTGATGAATTAATAAATATTTTCTTTGGATAATTAATTAAATTAATATTTATTTTAATTTAAACAATAATATATATATATATATATATATATATATATATATATGGAAAAAAAAGGCTTTGAAATATAATAATTTTATCATAATGAGACTTATCATAATTAATAATTATAATAAAATTATTATACATAAATTAATTTTATAATATAATTTTTTGTGTTTTAGGATTTCCGAATATCAATAGTAAACATCTAATCATCTTTCTGACACTTTTGAGCTCTAAACATTTCCTTCTTCAGAATTGCTGCCATATATTCTTCAATAGAAACATCATAAATCTTTGAATTTGGCCGCTCAAAGCCCTTGCCTGCCATCTTGGCCCGAAGCTTAGGTGCTTCTTCGACCTTACCATCATTGCATAACCTCTTAATCAATTATATATATATATATATATATATATATAAAATACAATTTTAAGTTTCAATTTAAAATCAATATCAATAAGTAAAGCTTAAGCACTGAAATATGCAGTTTAGATCAAATAAACTTGATTGCAATCACATTTAGATAGAAACTTTCGAAGTGTTTTTATATTACTTCCTATGTAGGATTAGAATTATAGTAAAAACTTCCATAATTACTTATTGTTTCTTCCCATTTTAACTTTTTTTTTTAATTTTTTAGTTTATTTACATTTTTGTAATATTGTAAATAGTTTATAAAATTAAGGGTATTTTTAGCAATCCCATATGCATAATCCCATTTAAATACTATTACATCTATAAATTATTTTAATTTTCAATTTAAAATAAATATCAATAAATAAAGCTTAAGCATCGAAATATGTAGTTTAGATCAAATAGACTCGATTACAATCCTATTTAAATATGAACTTTTAAATTATTTTTATATTACTTGCTAAGTAATAATAGAATTATAGTATAGAAAAACTTCTAAAATTTCTTCTTATTTCTTCCTATTTTAACATTTTTTAAGTTTTTAATTTACTTTTGCATTTTATAATATTATAAATAGTTTTAAAAAATTAAGGAAAATTTTGGCAATTCTGTATGTACAATCTCATTTAAATGCTACTACAATTATAAACTATTTTAAGTTACAATTTAAAATAAATATCAATAAATAAAGTTTAAGCACTGAAATATGCAATTTAGATAAATAGGCTTGATATTATCCTATTTAGATAGAAACTTTAAAATTTTTTTTTTATTTTACTTGCTATGTAAGAATAGAATTGTAGCAAAGGAAAGCTTCGATAATTTCTTCTTGTTTCTCCCTATTTTTTTTTTTAATTTATTTGTATTTTGTAATATTGTAAATAGTTTAAAAATTAAAGGGTATCTTTGGCAATCTCATTATTATGCTCTTCCCACCTTTATATAAACTATTTTTTTTTATCTAACATGCGTTGCATGTTATTTATACTCGCTACATATATAATAATGTGATGTCACATTTAATTTTATAGTGTTTTTCAATTTCATTTACTGCAGTGTTCAAATATTATTTTTAATATAAGTATTAAGTATTTTGAATATGAGTTTTGCTCTTATATTATCTTTAGGAGAGTAAAACCTCTGTGTAGATAATATTCTTCATATACATTCCCTTCTTTTCTTTTTTCTTTTCATCTTATTTGACTTGATAAGAACTTTTATAGTTGACATCGATACTCTTCTTGATAGTGCTATTGTTACAAATATGTTGTCGATAGGAGAAAATATCTTTCGACAAATATACACTGACATTTGATACTGTTTGTCTTTAGGCTTTATTTATTATAATTATAAAGTATAAAAAAATTGGGAATTACTATCTTTTGAAATGGAATGTGTATGATTCATTTTCTATGTGCACTAGCGATATCCTGAATAAAAATATTTGCTTCTTAGCATGTTGTCTTACTATTATTTTTGCATATATTATATTCTTCCCAAATTTTCTTTGAATGTTGAGCACTAAACACCTTTTGGTGTTAGTAGGTCGTCAAATAATTTTGAGCCTTTATATGACTGAAGAGCAGTCTTAAATAATACATCTCACCCTCTATCGAATTCAATGTTTTTACATACCGTATTACTTAATTAGGGCCATAATCAACTATACTTGTTTAATTCATAATGTTTTAGGGATTCACTATACAATAGCCATCTTGTATCTTCATCGATCATGCATGTTCCGTAAATCTCTGTTAGCATTATTCTCTATACATGATCTCATTGTACAATATTAGGATCATGATAGGTATATGAATTATTTGACTAATTTTATTTTTAATGCTTTCATATTTCAATACCAAAAGAACTTATTCCTGACTTTTATAACTTATTATTCTACAACGATAACAAATATTTCTCAAAATAATTTATTGGAATAACGTATCCCTTGATAAAAATTAATGCTAAGGGTTTATTTGATATTTTTTTAAGTATAATTGGCTTCAATTAAGACTCAAACTTTAAATTTTATAACTCTAGAAATGATTTCAATACCATTGAAGTAAAACTTATTGATTTTTTTGATATTATTATTTAAATTTTTATTAAAAAAATTACCTTAAATATATTAACTAAATGTCATTAAAAGTATATATTTTAATTATAAATTTAATTGGCAATAATAAGTACCTAATAGATTTTTTTTATTGATGTCTTTATATTTTTTTGAGAAAATAATGTCTTTATATTAAAATGTTTCACTTAACATTTTAAATCCTATATTGGATATATAAGGTGAGTATGTTAACCTGGGTGCAGTATGAACATTTTCTTAAGTTTTTTCTAATTATTTAAAACAAATAAAATATATAATTTATCAAAAATTATTATTGATATATGACTAAATATTAATTTCTAGAGTTTAACATGTATTTATCATCATTGTCAGGTATTCATCATCATTGTCATTATAGTTTCGCCTTTTGTCTTTGCTTCTTGCATTTATCTTGGGATTTGATGATCTGGGTGGTTTTGTTTCTGATGCCTTGCTAATATGTTTTGATTTTCCTCTATGCATCATATTAAATGCTTATGTTTGTTTTGAATATTTTTCTTCTTCTTTGGTATTGTAATTTGATTTCATCTTGTTTGATCTTTCTTCTTTATGTTTCAGTTTCAATGAGAATTGCAATGTTGTATAATTGTGAGATGTAGTTGTATGTATAATGGCCACATAACAACTATTGTGTTCCTTTCAATAAAATGAGCTTAAACAACTATTTATTATGCAAAGAATTTTTTAGGCTTTTTTATTGAGTCATTTACTCAAAACTATTTTCCTCACTATGAAATCATTCTACTAGAATTATGACCTAATTCAAATTTGTTATATGTTTTCTTCTCATTTTCCAACTCTAATGAAGTTAGTCAAGAACCTTTAGGGCTCTAACTTGTGATACAAAGGCGGGTAAATGCCATTATATATTTGTTTTTTCATTGGTAATAAGAAAATATATAATGTGTATTTTGATAGGTATGTATTGGAAAAAAAAAAATACAATTTGGATTCATTAACATGTACATCTTTTAATATTTCACATATTTTTGTAATATTGTAAATAGTTTAAAAATTAAAGGGTATCTTTGGCAATCTCATTATTATGCTCTTCCCACCTTTATATAAACTATTTTTTTTTATCTAACATGCACTGCACGTTATATATATATATATATATATATATATATATATATATATATATATATATATATATAACATTATAAAATAATATAATGTCACATTTAATTTTATAGTGTCTTTCGATTTCATTTACTGCAGTGTTCAAATATTGTTTTTAATATAAGTATTAAGTATTTTGAATATGAGTTTTGCTCTTATATTATCTTTGGGAGAGTAAAACCTCTGTGTAGATAATATTCTTCATATATATTCCCTTCTTCTCTTTTTTCTTTTCATCTTATTTGACTTGATAAGAACTTTTATATTTGACATCGATACCCTTCTTGATAGTGCTATTATTACAAATATATTATCAATGGGAGAAAACATCTTTCGACAAATATACACTGACATTTGATAATGTTTATCCTTAGGCTTTATTTATTGTCATTACAAAGTACAAATAAATTGGAAATTACTTTCTTTTGAAATGGAATGTGTATCATTCATTTTCTATGTGCACTAGCGATATCCTGAATAAAAATATTTGCTTCTTAGCATGTGTCTTACTGTTATTTTTTCATATATTATATTCTTCCCAAATTTTCTTTGAATGTTGAGCACTAGACACCTTTTGGTGTTAGTAGGTCGTCAAATGATTTTGAGCTTTTTATATGACTGAAGAGCTATTGGCCCCATGTAGCTCAAAATGAGCATTGATTTTGATGATAACAAAACTCAAATAGAATCTATCTAACTCAACTTTAAGTGATGTGTAGATTCTTTCTCTTATTCATGAAGAATCTTTGAAATTGCATCTAAGGAAGAAGAACACTCAAAAGCGTCTCAAGATGAATCCAAGTTGAAAAAGAACAAGATTATGAAAGCCAAGACTCAAAGTAAAGGTATGAAAGTCATATAGTTAAAAATTGAGTCTTAAGACTTGTATAAAAAGAATAGATGAAAGTTTAGTCAAATTGAGCTCAAAAATTAATTTTTCTTTCAATTACTTTATAAAATTTTCTCTCATCATGACATTGGATATTGCTATTGGAGAATATATATATTTTTAAGGTCTAAATTAGATTTTTAAAGATTACAATTTGAAATAGGCATCTGAAAAATTAGTTTGCTAACTTGTTTGCTAAAATATTAGTTTGCTAACTAGTTTACTACTGTTGCCAAAATTTCATTAGTTTGCTAAATGATCAGAGTTGCTTAACTTTGCACAAAAAGACAAAACAACGGCTATTTTGCCTAAAACAAAGTGTATAACATTCCAAAATGGTTTCAAACGTCTTAAAATGATTTAGGACTATAAATACACATTCTTTACTTCATTTTACACTTGATGAAAGGTTACAATTGCGCTTCAATATTGATTTTTCATTTATTGCTTTCATTCAAGAGCTTTAAAGTCTTTGAGCTACCATTGGCAAATCAACTCATCTCTTCTTTATAATTCAATTTGTATTGAGTGAGAGTGAGTGTTAAAACATTGAATTGCATTTAAGAGAGGTTGTATAAGCACCTATTGAAGCTTGAGAGTGTGAGTGCTTGAGATAGTACTTGTCAAGGGTTCAAGCTACCTTAGTAAAAGCTTGGTGTTGAAAAAGTTGTAAAGGGCTTTTGATCTTTTGCCTTTAAAAGAGCAAATAGTGGAAAGAAGACTCAAAGAGGATTCTTTGAGAGAGTGGATGTAGGCTATTTAAGCCGAACCACTATAAAAATCATTGCGTTTGATCTCTCTAACCTTAATCTCTTTACTTTTATGTAATTTAATTTCTATGCATGATAGTGAATGATTGATTGAATAGATTGAGTTAATATACTTGAAGATATATTGAGTAGGTTGAGAAATTGGTTGAAAATCTTGTGATGCATGTTTTGTCAAAAAATGCTATAAATATTGATTGAAGCTTGAATTGGAATTTAAGGACACATTATTGAAACATATATCACTTTCACAATATATAAAAGAGCACCTAGCTGAACAAAGCCACAATTTTTCATTAGGCTACAAGCAAGGGCCGAAAAATTGTAAAGTCCAATTCACCCCCCTCTTGGACTATTTTGGGACCAAAAATTGGTATCAGAGCCAGTCTCTCTCGCTTAAGGTGTCACAACCTTGGAGTGATCCCCAATTGCTGATTCATCTAGCAATACTACTGGTATACTCACACCACTAGCTGAAGGCTACTCAATTACTAGACCACCACTCTTCAATGGCACTAATTACTCATTTTGGAAAGTAAGAATGAGAAATTTCATACAATCTGTAGATATTGATGCATGGAGAATTATTAAAAATGGTCCACATGTTCCTTAAAAAAATAGTCAAGGAAATACTAAAGTTCCTAAAAATGAAGATGAATTTGATAACAATGATTGGAAGAAAATTTCTATAAATGCTAAAGCTATTAATATTTTGCATTGCTCACTTGACCTTAATGAATACAATCGTGTTTCAGGATGTCAATCTGCTAAGGAAATTTGGGATAAGCTTGAGGTCACTTATGAAGGAACAGGTGTCATCAAGGAGTCCAAAGCAAACCTCCTTATTCCAGATTATGAACTATTTGAAATGAAGCCAGGAGAATCAATTGCGGATATGAGTACAAAGTTTACCGATCTTGTCAATCTTCTCAAAGCACTTGGTAAAAGATTTGAGGAAGCTGAACTTGTGAAGAAAATTCTTAGATCACTTCCAAAATCTTAGGAAGCAAAGACTACAGTTATCCAAGATACCAAGGATTTTAAAACATTCACCTATGATGAACTCATTGGATCTCTCATTGCACATGAGATGGTATATAGGAAAGATGAAGTTGAAAATAAGCAAAAGAAGAAGAAAAGCATTGCTCTCAAGTCAAATAAGGATGAAGATAAGAAGAAAGGAGTTGTATTCAAAGTTGACTCAAGTGACAACTCAAGTGCTTCAAGTGATGATGATGATGATGAAATGGCTATGCTTGCAAGAAAATTCAAAAGAGCTTTCAAGAAGGGAGGAAGTAAATACAAGAAATTCTTGAAAAAGTATACTCCTAAGGATAAACATTTTAAGGATTCAAAAGAAGGAGTTGTATGTTATGAGTGTCAAAAACCAGGACATATCAAGCCCAAATGTCCATTGCTCAAAAAGAAGAAAGGAAAAGAAGACAGGAGCAAGAAAGCTATGAAAGTAGTATGGAGCAATAGTAAAGAATCTTCAAATGATGAATCAAGTGACAAGGAGACTGCTCACCTTTGTATGATGGCATTTGAAGAGAAAGTCGAGAGTTCACAAAAGGAAGAAGAAAGTGACAATGAGGTAAACTCTTCTGAACCTCCTAATGTAGAAGAACTTGAACTTGCATTTGCTAAAGTATATGATGAGTATAGAAACTACAAGAGAAAGTGCATTAAAATGAATTTAGAAATTGAATCACTAAGATCACAAAATATTGCCATGTCCAATGAGTATAAAGAAAATGAATTTTACAAAGGACAAATTGCTTTGTTTAAAGAGCTAGATTTGGAATTGAAAAACTCAAAAGAAACTTGTGAAAAGCTCATTGAGAAAAATAAGGCTCTTGAAGCTAAAATAGAATCTTTGACAAATGATTTGGCAAAATTTACAAAAGGAAAAGAAACTCTAGATGTACTTCTTGGAAACCAAAGAATTTCAAATGAAAAATATGGAATTGGTTTTGATGGGTTCATGAACTATGGTAAATACAAGAATCATTTCATTAAAGCATCTACATCCTCCTTGCCTAATGTCACATGCTATTATTGCAATAAAAGAGGTCATATGATTAGTTCTTGTGGACTTAGGAAGGGTATCCTTAAAGTAAAGAAGGTATGGGTGCCAAAGGGAACCTTACTTAAAGTCACTAATCCCCAAGGACCCAAAGTTGCTTGGGTACCTAAAGCTAAATGATTAAATTTCAGGTTTGTTTCAAAGGGATGAAGGAAAGTGAAAAATGGTATATGGATAATGGTTGTTCAAATCATATGACCAGTGAAAAGGATAAGTTTTCAAGAATCACAATGGTAGATGGAGGACATGTGAAATTTGGAGATAAAGGAAAAGGAAAAATAATTGGAAATGGCACAATTGGAACCAAACCTTGCATTGAAGATGTGTCACTTGTTGAAGGTTTGAAATACAATTTGCTAAATGTAAGCCAACTTTGTAATAAAGGTTTTGAGGTAAAGTTCACTTCTTCTCTTTGTACAATCAACAATTTAGAAAATGACACATTGTTCATTGCCAATAGATCTAATAATGTTTACTTGCTTAACATGAATAACTTTGAAACTAATCATGGTACATGTCTAGTGTCTTTCGATAATTCTAGTTATTTATGGCATAGAAGATTAGGACATGCAAGCATGCATACACTCTCAAAATCGTCTAAGAAAGAACTTGTTAAAGGTCTTCCTAAGATTAATTATGAAAATGAATTTCAATGTAGGGCATGTGCACTAGGAAAGCATACTAGAGCATCTTTTAAATCTAAAAATATTGTTTCTACAACCAGGCCATTAGAATTGCTTCATCTTGATTTGTTTGGACCCGTGTCTCCTGCTAGTCTTGGTGGGAAGACATATGCTTTAGTTATTGTTGATGACTATTCAAGATATACATGGACATTCTTCCTTGCTCACAAAGATGAAACTTTTGAGAAATTCACCTCTTTTAGTAAAATGGTTCAAAATGAAAAAGGTTTTTGTATCACATCTGTAAGGAGTGATCATGGAACTGAATTTGAAAATCATTTATTTGAGAAATATTGTGATAAACATGGAATTAACCATAATTTTCAGCTCCTAGAACACCACAACAAAATGGGGTTGTAAAAAGGAAAAATAGAACTTTGCAAGAAATGACTAGAACCATGTTGAATGAAAATAATTTGCCAAAATATTTTTGGGCTGAAACTATTAATACTTCTTGCTATATGCTAAATAGAATTTTGATTAGACCAATTTTGAAAAAGACCCCTTATGAGCTTTGGAAAGGAAGACAACCAAATATTTCATATTTCAGAGCATTTGGATGTAAGTGCTATATTTTAAATAACAAGAAGGATAACTTGAAGAAATTTGATGCTAAATTCGATGAATGAATCTTTCATGGGTATTCACCAAAGAGTAAAGCATATAGGGTGTTTAATAGAAGAACGTTAGTTATTGAGAAAACTATTCATGTTTTGTTTGATGAAGCTAACCCTTCTATTGGAAGGAAAAATGTTTTTGATGACAATGATGAGTAGGTGTTTGGAAAAGAAAATGTAATATCAAGTCAAGAAATGGAACAAATTGATGATAAAGATGAAGAAACTCAAGGAGATACCACAATAGATGTCCATAATGCCAATAATGATAAAATCAATGAAGAAATGCCAAATTTGGAAGAATTACGAGTGAATGAGCCCCAACATGAAGATTTACCTAAAGAATGGAGATTCCATAGAAATCATCCCCAAGAAGACGTCATTGATGATCCATATCAAAGGATAATGACTAGAGCACAATTGACAAAATATTTTGGTAATGTTGCCTTTGTTTCACAAATTGAACCTAAATGTTTTGAAGAAGCTCAAAATGATGAAAGTTAGATTCTTGCCATGCAAGAAGAACTCAATCAATTTGAGAGAAACAAAGTTTGGAATTTGGTGCCTAAACTAAAAAATCATTCAATTATTAGTACTAAATGGATTTTTGGAAACAAAATGGATGAAAAAGGCAATTTTGTTAGAAACAAAGCTAGATTAGTGGCTCAAGGCTACAACCAAGAGGAAGGGATTGATTTTGATGAAACCTTTGCTTCGGTTGCTAGAATTAAAGCTATTAGAATGTTGTGTGCCTTTGCATGTTACAAGGATTTTATGCTTTATCAAATGGATGTCAAGAGTGCATTTTTAAATGGTTATATTGATGAGGAAGTGTATGTTGCACAACCTCCAAGCTTTGAAAATCATCAGCATCCAAATCATGTTTATAAACTTACTAAATCTTTATATGGTTTAAAACAAGCTCCTAGAGCATGGTATGAAAGGCTTAGTAAATTCCTTTTACAAAATGATTTTCAAAGAGGTAAAGTAGACACAGTACTTTTTGTTAAGAAGCATCATAATGATATGCTCATTGTGCAAATATATGTTGATGATATAATTTTTGGTGCTACTAAAGAATCTCTTTGCAAGAAATTTTCTAAGAAATTTTCTAAGATTATGCAAAATGAATTTGAGATGAGCATGATGGGGGAACTCACATTCTTCCTTGGACTTCAAATTAAGCAAATGAAAGATGGCATCTTCATAAATCAATCAAAGTAAGTTAAGGATATGTTGAAAAAATTTAAAATGGAAGATTTGAAGAGTATGGGCACTCTTATGAGTTCAACAATTAAAATGGACAATGATGAAAAAGGTAAAGAAGTAGATACAAAGCTTTATAGAGGTATGATTGGCTCTCTTTTGTACCTTACTGCATCTAGACCAGACATACATTTTAGTGTTTGCTTGTGTGCAAGATTTCAATCATGTCCAAACGAATCCCATCTAAGTGCAGTTAAAAGAATCTTCAAATACCTCATTGGCACACACTCAATTGGTTTATGGTATCCAAAATGTGAATCATTTAATCTTGTTGGTTATAGTGATTTAGATTTTGTTGGAAGTAGATTAGATAGAAAAAGTACTTCAGGTACTTGTCAATTTCTTGGTCTTGCACTAGTTTCTTGGCACAGTAAAAAATAAACTTCAGTGGCTCTGTCTACAGCTGAGGCTGAATATATAGCTACTGGTAGTTGTGTTGCTCAAATTTTATGGATGAAAAAACAATTGGAAGATTTTGGTTTAAAATATAATCATGTTCCAATTAGGTGTGACAACACAAGTGCCATAAACTTGATAAAAAATCCAATCCAACATTCAAGAACAAAACATATTGAGATTAGACATCATTTTATTAGAGATCATATTAAAAATGGAGATATCAAAATTGAGTTTGTTACTTCTGAAAATCAACTTGCAGATATTTTTACAAAACCACTCAATGAGGAAACTTTTTGCAAAATTAGAAGGGAAATTGGCATGAGTGAACCACTTGCTTGAAATTCAATTCATATTGATTTAATATATCTGCATATTATCCAATGTGTGAGTAATTTATTGTGATATAAATTTGCTGAGAAAACTCTAAACAACATTTGCTAACTTATTTGTGTACTCGTGAAATTAGTTTACTAAGTTGTATGCTAATGTTACGTACCTAAAATTAGTTTGTTGTATTGTGTACTGTTCAAATTCCAAACCAAAAAGTGATTGTGCTTTGAATTTTCTGTTATACTCTTACCCATTCACATTTTCTTTGCTGTGTTAGATATATATATATATATATATATATATATATATATATATATATATATATATATATATATATATATATATATGCATTTGAAATAAAAATAAAATTCAAATAAGGTACACTAGAAGAGGGAAAGCTCGAGACTCAAGAAATCTTACCCACTGCTATACGAAACTGTCACTTATCATCACTCTATTTTTTTTGCCATACCCAACTCTCTCTTTCCTCTGCATTGGTTTATGGTATTACTATTACCCTTTTTTTTTTATTAACACTGATCCATCCTCATCAGAGCACCTATTTCACTCTCTAATGCCTCACTCATTTTCATTGCATCGGAAACCATCTTTCCCGATCACTCACTGTTTCAAATTCGCCATTCATGGCTCGCACCAAGACAAAAACCCCAGCCGCAACCTCGCCGTCCTCGTCGTCATCTGAAGAACTCCCTGTTTCCGCATTAAGGAAGAAATTGAAGGAAAAGAAGAAAACACCAGAAACTGAATCGACTAGTGTATCCTCCGACCCATCTAAGGAAGTCGAACCTGCTGTGACGACACCAGAAAAGAAAAAGAGGAGGAAAATGCGCGAGATTGATACTCAACGCAAAAAGGGTGTTGCAAAATCTTCAGGCTTTGTTGTTGACAAAGCGCTTCTCGATTGTAAGTTCATTAAATGGGATAATTTTGATCAGGTAAATTTTCAATTCAAGGAACTCTTTGAATTTCAAGAATGGATGAATGTTTGTGAATGCACTGATGTTTACTACCCTAGACTAGTCCAAGAATTTTATAAAACTTTAAAAATAGTTGATGAAGAAGACAGAATTGAAGTCTTTTTGAATAACAAAGCATATGACATTTCAGTTGAGTTGATTGCTACAGCCTTAAAATTGCCGAATGATGGAAATAAAATCTCTACTCATAGAGATGTTGGTAGAGTTCCAGGCTTTAACTTGGCTGAATTTGAAAATGAAGTTTTTCCTACCAACACTGCCACTAGTGAAAAGTCCACTAGCACAAAAGCTTTTCAGCACATTAAGATTATTCACAGTATGGTGAATTATATTTTTTATCCTAAATCTGGTAGCTATGGATATTTGAGTTACTTGGATATGTGCATCATGTGGCATATTGTTAACAGAATAAGAATGAATCTAGCCTATCTGATTTTCAAGAATATGTACAAAGCTTATGGGATTGGTAAGTTACCTTATGCACACCTCTTAACTGCCTTGTTTAGAGAGTTGGATATAAATGTCTCTAAGGAGAGCCCTAGGGCAGATTTAATTGTGCTTAGAGAAATTCATTCTAACACTGATGGAAGAAAGAAACGTTTTGAAAAAGGTGGATCTTCTACAGGTAAAGTTGATTCAGATTCTCAAAGTGAGATTATGAGTGAGCTTCAAGGGCTAAGAGCTTTTCATTAAAGAGAAATTCAGTACAACAAATCAGTCTATTGAACTTCTAAGAAAATTTGTGGATGTGGTTGATTACAAAGTAAGCCATTTGCTTACTCAAAATAAGGAGTTAAAGAAACAGATTGCAGCTCTTAAGCAGGGATAGGAACCTGGTTTCGCAACCAAAGTTGAGACTGATGTACCTGCAAGTGGCCCCTCTACTCATGATACTCATGTTTTTTATCATGGTAACATTGAGTGTAAAGGTACTGGGCTTAGTGAGTCTACTGCTGCTGTAGAACATGAGAGTGAACAGGTTGTAGAACCTACAGTTGAACCTGTTGTTGAGCATGTTAGTGAACAGGTTGCAGAACCTGTAGTTGAGCCAACTGTAGAACCTGCAGTTGAGTCTCCACAGAGGAAGGAAGACTCTCTAAAGGATCAGCAGGAGAGTGCTCCACCTAAACCTTCTACAGCTGAAGCACCTCAGGCCAAAAAGAGCAAGAAAAGAGTTAAGTCTATGGTGTCCAATCCATATCAGACACTGGCTACTGCCCTTCAAACCCCATCTGATGAGGATGAGCCACAGGAGCATGAGCCTTTGGCTAACCAAGTTTCTTAGCCACCTACTGCTACACCTTCCAGGAAGAAGATGGTGCCTTCCAAAGCTATTCAAAGGAGCAAAAGACTTAATGATTAGAAAATAATTTGCATTTTTAGTTTCCTATCTGCATTTTTAGTTTACTAGTATGTTTACTACTGTTGTTGAATGCTCTTTCAGTTTGCTACTATTTACTTTACTGATTTTCAGTTTGTGCTAACCTGATTCTTTTTGGATTAATGTCTCCTGTTTCCTTTTTGGCTGATGACAAAAAGGGGGAGAATGGATGTGTGCTTTTGTTTTGGGAGAATTGATGTGTGCTTATACTTTGAAAATGGAAATATTTTTATGTGCAAACTATTAAGTTTAACATTTTGCATATTGAAATTGTGAATATCTTATAAACATGCTTTGTAGCATAAATTCAGGGGGAGTTTTGTATAGCTGATAATACTTTTATTTTTTTTTTGAACTTGTGTGCATATATTTAGGGGGAGTATTTTCCGCATACTAACTTGCTTGGATATATATAAACTTACCCACACTTTTATTTATTCTTGATTGATGATTCAATTGAGTTTTGTCATCATCAAAAAAGGGGAGATTGTTAACCCCGTGTAGCTCAAAATGAGCATTGATTTTGATGATAACAAAACTCAAATAGAATCTATCTAACTCAACTTTAAGTGACGTGTAGTTTCTTTCTCTTATTCATGAAGAATCTTTGAAGTTGCATCTAAAGAAGAAGAACACTCAAAAGCTTCTCAAGATGAATCCAAGTTGAAAAAGAACAAGATTATGAAAGCCAAGACTCAAAGTAAAGATATGAAAGTCATAGAGTTAGAAATTGAGTCTTAGGACTTGTGTAAAAAGAATAGATAAAAGTTTAGTCAAATGGAGCTCAAAAATTAATTTTTCTTTCAATTACTCTATAAAATTTTCTTTTATTATGACCTTGGATATCACTATTGGAATATATATATATATATATATATATATATATATATATATATATATATATATATATATATATATTTTTTTTTTAAGGTCTAAATTAGATTTTTAAAGATTACAATTTGAAATAGGCATCTGGTAAATTAGTTTGCTAACTTGTTTGCTAAAACATTAGTTTGCTAACTAGTTTAATACTGTCGCCAAAATTTCATTAGTTTGCTAAATGATCAGAGTTGCTTAACTTCGCACAAAAAGACAAAATAATGGCTATTTTACCTAGAACAGAGTGTATAACATTCCAAAAAAGTTTCAAATGTCTTAAAATGATTTGGGACTATAAATACACTTTCTTTACTTCATTTTACACTTGATGAAAGCTTACAATTGCACTTCAATCTTGATTTTTCATTAATTGTTTTCATTCAAGAGCTTTAAAGTCTTTGAACTACCATTGGCAAATCAACTCATGTCTTCTTTATAGTTCAATTTGTATTGAGTGAAAGTGAGTGTTAAAACATTGAATTGCATTTAAGAGAGGTTGTACAAGCACCTATTGAAGCTTGAGAGTGTAAGTGCTTGAGATAGCACTTGTCAAGGGTTCAAGCTACCTTGGTAAAAGCTTGGTGTTGAAAAAGTTGTAAAGGGCTTTTGATCTTTTGCCTTTAAAAGAGCAAATAGTGGAGAGAAGACTCAAAGAGGGTTCTTTGAGAGAGTGGATTTAGGCTAGTTAAGCCGAACCACTATAAAAATTATTGTGTTTGATCTCTCTAACCTTAATCTCTTTACTTTTATGTAATTTAGTTTCTATGCATGATAGTGAATGATTGATTGAATAGATTGAGTTGATATACTTGAAGATATATTGAGTAGGTTGAGAAATTGGTTGAAAATCTTGTGATGCATGTTATGTCAAAAATTGCTATAAATATTGATTGAAACTTGAACTGAAATTTAGGGACACATTATTGAAACATATATCACTTGCACAATATATAAAAGAGCACCTAGTTAAACGAAGCCATAATTTTTCATTAGGCTGTAAGCAAGGGCCAAAAAATTATAAAGTCCAATTCACCCCCCTCTTGGACTATTTTGGGACAACAAGAGCAGTTTTAAATAATACATCTCACCCTCTATCGGATTCACTGCTTAGTTAGGACCACAATCAACTATACTTATTTAATTTATAATGTTTTAGGGATTCACTGTAAAATAGCCATCTTGTATCTTTATCGATCATGCATGTTCTGAAAAATTCTATTAGCATTATTCTCTATACATGATCTCATTGCACAATATTAGGATCATGATAGGTATATGAATTATTTGACTATTTTTATTTTTAATGCTTTTATATTTCAATACCGAAAGAATTTATTCTTGACTTTTATAACTTATCATTCCACAACAATAACAAATATTTCTCAAAATAATTTGTTGGAATAGCGTATCCCTTGATAAAAATTAATGTTAAGGGTATAATTGGCTTCAATTAAGACTCAAACGTGAAATTTTATAACTCTGGAAATGATTTTAATACTACTGAAGTAAAACTTATTGATTTTTTTGATATTATTATTTAAATTTTTATTAAAAAAAATTACCTTAACTATATTAGCTAAATGTCATTAAAAGTATATATTTTAATTATAAATTTAATTGGTAATAATAAGTACCTAATAGATTTTTTTTTATTGATGTCTTTATATTTTTTTTTAGAAAATAATGTCTTTATATTAAATTATTTCACTGAACATTTTAAATCCTATATTGGATATACAAGGGGGGTATGCTAACCTGGGTGCAATATGAACATTTTTTCTTAAGTTTTTCCTAATTATTTAAAACAAATAAAATATATAATTTATCAAAAATTATTATTGATATATGACTAAATATTAATTTCTAGAGTTTAACAGGTATTTATTATCATTGTCAGGTATTCATCATCATTGTCATTATAGTTTCACCTTTTATCTTTGCCTCTTGCATTTATCTTGGGATTTGATGATGTGAGCAGTTTTGTTTCTGATGCCTTGCTAATATGTTTTGATTTTCCTCTATGCATCATATTAAATGCTTATGTTTTTTATGAATATTTTTCTTCTTCTTTGGTATTGTAATTTGGTTTCATCATGTTTGATCTTTCTTCTTTATGTTTCAGTTTCAATGAGAATTGCAATGTTGTATAATTGTGAGATGTAGTTATATGTACAATGTTTTATGTGTTGCTTGATTCCTTTTGTATAGACATCGCAAGCCATATAATAACTATTGTGTTCCTTCTAATAAAATGAGCTTAAACAACTATTTATTATGCAAAGAATTTTTCAGGCCTTTTTATCTAGTCATTTACTCAGAACTATTTGCCTCACTATGGAATCATTCTACTAGAATTATGACCTTATCCAAATTTGATATCAATTTTCTTCTCATTTTCCAACTCTAATGAAGTTATAAGTTTTGTTCTTATATTATCTTTGGGAGAGTAAAACCTCTGTGTAGATAATATTCCTCATATATATTCCCTTCTTCTCTTTTTTCTTTTCATCGTATTTGACTTGATAAGAACTTTTATATTTGACATCGATACCCTTCTTGGTAGTGCTATTATTACAAATATGTTGTCAATGGGAGAAAACATCTTTCGACAAATATACACTGACATTTGATACTGTTTATCCTTAAGCTTTATTTATTGTCATTATAAAGTATAAATAAATTGGAAATTACTTTTTTTTGAAATGGAATGTGTATCATTCATTTTCTATGTGCATTAGCGATATCCTGAACAAAAATATTTACTTCTTAGTATGTTGTCTTACTGTTATTTTTGCATATATTACATTCTTCCTAAATTTTCTTTGAATGTTGAGCACTAGACACCTTTTGGTGTTAGTAGGTCGTCAAATGATTTTTAGCCTTTTATATGACTGAAGAGCAGTCTTAAATAATACATCTCACCCTCTATCGGATTCGCTGCTTTTGCACACCGTATTACTTAGTTAGGACCATAATCAACTATACTTGTTTAATTCATAATGTTTTAGGGATTCACTGTACAATAGCCATCTTGTATGTTCATCAATCATGCATGTTCTGAAAAATTTTGTTAGCATTATTCTCTATACATGATCTCATTGCACAATATTAGGATCATGATAGGTATATGAATTATTTAACTAATTTTATTTTTAATGCTTTCATTTTTTAATACCAAAAGAGCTTATTCCTGATTTTTATAACTTATTATTCCATAACAATAACAAATATTTCTCAAAATAATTTGTTGGAATAACTTATCCCTTGATAAAAATTAATGTTAAGGGTTTATTTGATATTTTTTTTAGGTATAATTGGCTTCAATTAAGACTCAAACTTGAAATTTTATAACTCTGAATGATTTCAATACCATTGAAGTAAAACTTATTGATTTTTTTGATATTATTATTTAAATTTTTATTAAAAAAATTACCTTAAATATATTAACTAAATGTCATTAAAAGTATATATTTTAATTATAAATTTAATTGGTAATAATAAGTACCTAATAGATTTTTTTTTATTGAAGTCTTTATATTTTTTTCAGAAAATAATGTCTTTATATTAAATTGTTTCACTTAACATTTTTAATCCTATATTAGATATATAAGGGGAGTATGCTAACCTGGGTGCAATATGAACATTTTTTCTTAAGTTTTTCCTAATTATTTAAAACAAATAAAATATATAATTTATCGAAAATTATTATTGATATATGACTAAATATTAATTTCTAGAGTTTAACAGGTATTCATCATCATTGTCATTATAGTTTCACCTTTTGTCTTTGCCACTTGCATTTTTCTTGGGATTTGATGATATGGGTGGTTTTGTTTCTGATGCCTTGCTAATATGTTTTGATTTTCCTTTATGCATCATATTAAATGCTTATGTTTGTTGTGAATATTTTTCTTCTTCTTTGGTATTGTAATTTGGTTTCATCTTGCTTAATCTTTCTTCTTTATGTTTTAGTTTCAATGAGAATTGTAATGTTGTATAATTGTGAGATGTAGTTGTATGTACAATGTTTTATGTGTTGCTTGATTCCTTTTGTATAGACATCACAAGCCACATAAAGACTATTGTGTTTCTTCCAATAAAATGAGCTTAAACAACTATTTATTATGAAAAAAATTTTTCAGGCCTTTTTATCAAGTCATTTACTCAGAACTATTTGCCTCACTATGGAATCATTCTACTAAAATTATGACCTTATCCAAATTTGATATCGGCTTTCTTCTCATTTTCCAACTCTAATGAAGTTAGTCAAGAACATTTAGGCCTCTAACTTGTGATACAAATGTGGGTAAATGCCATTATATATCTGTTTCTTCATTAGTAAAAAGAAAATATATAATATGTGTATTTTGATAGGTATGTATTGGAAAAAAAAAACAATTCAATTAGGATTCATTAACATGTACGTCTTTTAGTATTTCACATATTTTTAATCTAATAAAAAAATTACTATTTCTATTCTAATCCTAACAAAGTATTATAACATTGACATATAGCTTTTTTGTTATATATATTTATATTTAATTTTATAATTATAAATGAATATTTTGAATTATAAAAAAAATTTAATTAAGTAGAATTTAATACAAATAGGACTAAGAATTTTTAATTATATAAATTCTAAAATTAATTTAAATAATAAAAAATAATATAGTTGACAATAATAAAATTAATGCAGAGTATTTTGGGAAATCCTAATCTTCCCTCCCTCCTCCCACATTTATATGTATATAGAAGATTAGTTTTTTTTTTTTAAACATGTGTTGCACATTTTCTGTACTCATTATGTGTACTTATAATTTAATATTTTTATATAATTTTTTATATGATATAATGTTATTATAATATATAGATTATTATTATAATAATATAATAAATTTTCATTTTCACAACATGACATGCATGTTGTATGTGTGGCTTATCATTTTTAGATTTAAGTTAATGAAATGAAAGTGTATCAATGTAAATAAGAAATTATAAATTTGTGAGTGGATATGATAAGAAGTGAAATTTATTATTACAATACAATTTTATAATTATAAGTATTTTATAAATATATAAAATTAACTATTTGTTATTTTGTTGGTTTATATATTTTTGTGTTAAATTTTTTCAATAATGAATAATTCAGATTATCAAGACTAATTAGAGATGATTAAAGAGAAGGACAGGGGCAGATAATTTGAAAAGGATAATTTGGTTTTTTTTCATTAGGGATAAACAGCATAATGCTTTAAAAATAAATAGAGCTACTTAGTTGATATAGTAGAAAGCTAGGGATTTTTTAATAAAATTATTAAGGATGAATTAGAATAGTAGAAAAGTATAAGGACCTTAGGATAATTCACCTATAGCTCTATATATCTAACAGAGCACACTCGAGAATACGATTAATTGTGGAATAATTTTTGAAACAATGTGTCAAGAAAATTAATACTTATTGGTTTTATTTGATTGTTGAATTAAAATGGAAATAAAATTAGTTTTGATGTTGTCTTAGGAATCTTCACGGGTATGGAATTGCAAAGCAATTCAAGAATACCGGATGGGTTAGTTGGCCACTACTTTAACGTGAACCGAAGAATGATATCATGGAAGCTTGAGGCTGATTCCAGTGAATAATAATTATATTTTAAAGTGATACTATATTAAGTTTTTTTTTTTTAATACAACAAAAAGTTATTGCAATTTTTTAATTAATGGGTATTTTTAAATTTGATTTAATTTTAAAATCATAAAACCACAATATGAAAGAATAATTTTATAATTTTATTTTTTTTAATTTTAAATATTTGATAATTATTATATAAAATGAATATTTTTCAAATTAACATGATATAAATATAAAATACAAGTGAAAAATAACTATTTTCATTAATATCAATAGCTTTTTTTTTTTGTTAATTCATATTTTATTCAATTCAATAAATAGGGATTATAAAATTCGAGCCGCCCATTGGAGGAATCTGTCTGTCTCTCGAATTCGGCAGAGGATTTTCACCTGCCAATGATAATGGGAAGACAGGATTAAGCTATCTTTATCTTCATTTTCTTGTTAATATAAATATATATTTTTATATATAATTTTAAATTCTATAAATATATATATATATATATATATATATATATATATATATATATATATATATATATATATATATCTTCTTGATATCAATTCGCAGGTGAATAATACAGAGAATCACTTAAAGAAGTGTCAGATTAATAGCTTCTGATCTTATTTATTATTAACAAAATTATAAAAGTTAAAAACTAGAATTCAAATCCTATCACATGTAAGACTATCATGCATCATAAAAATTAAATTTCTTAATAGATTTAATCTGTATGAGGATTGAAAGCGAAATAGATAAAAAATGAAGTTTCCTCTTTCTTCATGCAAACAATATAATCTCTGAAAAAATTATTCTTCAAACTATCGTTCATGGATTGGATTCAATAAAAAAACTCAGGAAAAACATTCTTTGCTAATTATTTGAGTTGGCTTTAAAAATTCTGAGAAAGAAAAGAGCTAATTACTTTTTCACTTCCTCCAATTACTTTCTATGATGTTCTCCTAAAATTTAATGTGAATGTATATATTATTTTACGATAATATATAAAAAAAATATATAATTTTAATTATTATTTTACTGTCCCGCTCTAGATATTTCTTAATCCGTCTTGTCCCCACTTGGTAGTTGGAACCTCACTAGGTGAGGATGAGGATCAATCTGATCCAATCCCACCCATTACCATTCACAAGTTCAAATTTATCAAGATTTTTTTTGTCAAAAAATTTAACAAGATTTAGCCAGAGAAGTTCAGAAACGTACTAAACTAAGGAACTGACCGTGTTTATAATTTTAATATATTAATAATTTTAATTTATATAATTTTAATTTTAATATATAAAAATAAAAAATAATTTAAATTTATTATTAGTTACTACATCTTTTATTTTTATTACTTTATATATATATATATATATATATATATATATATATCATAAAATTTTTATCTCTCAAATTTTTTAAACGAAGATTTCATAATGAAAATAATAAAAAAATATGATAAGAGAAAAATAAATTAAAATATGGAATAATTTGAGATTTACCAAATAATATGATTAATTTAAAACAATTTTTTATATAATAATATTAACATTATTTTAAAAATAATATTAATAATCTTGAAAGGATTAAAATAGTGTAAAAGGAGAAAATAAAAGAAAGCAAAATTATATGTATATAATATATGAAGTTATAAGTATAAGAAATAAGTATATGTTAATATATTGTAACTTATCTAATAATAATGGCTATTTATCATAGCATTAAAAGGGTAATAATTAAACAATTTATAACTTACATACATATAATTAGGCAATTAATCATAATTGGTAATCAATTATTAAACAAAACAATCATTTAAATAATGAAAATAAGGTGACCATGATGTTAATAAAGATATTTAAAAAAAAAAATAAAACACTTACATAAAAGATATAACTATTAATTACAAAAAAAAAAATCTCTATATAATAAGAGATAGAGAAATTAATCATAATTGATAATTGTTATTAAATAAAATAATTAATTAAATTATGAAAATTAATGTAATAATAAGAGTAATAAAGATCTTAAAAAAAAATAAAAAGAAAATTAGACACTTAAGATAAAAGAGCACTATGTGACAACATCAAAAATAAGTGCCACATGACAATTCAAAAGAAAATCTTATCTGCTTTATATAGATAAATAAATTTTATGTATATTTAATAAATTATCAATTATTTTTATCTATCTCTATACTATTTATGTATTAATTATTAAATATCAAATTTAATGATTAAGCGATATTTTTATGATTTAAAAAGTTTACATCTAATATAAATTTGATACCATACATTGTTAAATCAAATATTTATGTATAAATTTATGTAAAATTAATTAAAATATATGTATAAATTTATATATAAATATTTAATTTAGTAATTATTAAATTTATTCCCAAATAAATTAAATTTATAATAATTACATTTATATAAAAAAAAACTCAAATTATTGAAAAAATTAATGTGATTGATCTTTGGAAGTGAAGAATTTTTAAATTAAAGTCATTTTATTTATTTATTATAAAATTAGCCATTTATTATAAAATTAATAATTTTTATAGCTAGAAATAGAAAATGTATAAATCACTCATTATTATTCGGCTCAACCTTTATAGAATAAAACAATTAAAAAAAAAAAAGAAAAAAACCTCAAATCATGAAGTTAATTTCCAAATGCTCTATGCAAGCGCCAACGTCACAAATCTTCCAAGCCAAATTGTATTCATTTGCTTTGTTACCACCAAACACACCATCCAAATACAGCGCCAAATCCTGTCTAGGTTCACTTTCCATTAATTCCTTTATTTCCTTCACACAAGTCACTATATATGAAAACCATAATGTCAGCCTCATATTCTCATCCAA
Source organism: Hevea brasiliensis (assembly GCF_030052815.1). Taxonomy (NCBI): domain Eukaryota; kingdom Viridiplantae; phylum Streptophyta; class Magnoliopsida; order Malpighiales; family Euphorbiaceae; genus Hevea; species Hevea brasiliensis. The sequence continues at coordinate 14,351,045 of NC_079493.1, read as the reverse complement.
TCCAAAATCATTATCATGGGAGAGGTCGATCCAGCCTTCTTCCAAGCTCCAGAACACAGGCCAAGCCTGCAAAACATTGAAGCACAGGGAATACCCCTAATTGATCTATCCATTCCGAGCTCTCCTGATGCCTCCCTGGAGGATCTTGTAAAGAAGATAGGCGATGCATGCAGAGACTGGGGCTTTTTTCAAGTGATCAATCATGGGGTTCCACTGGAAAAGCGAGAAAAGATTTTCAATGCATCGAGAAAATTTTTTGCTCAACCTAAGGAGGAGAAAATCAAGATTAGGAGAGATGAGAAAAGAGTGTTGGGTTATTATGACACAGAGCATACCAAGAATGTAAGGGACTGGAAAGAAGTGTTTGATTTTGCTGTGCAGAATCCAACTATTGTTCCTGCTTCATATGAGCCTGATGATAAGGAAGTTACTGAATGGTACAATCAATGGCCTGAGTACCCCCCTGAACTAAGGTAGCTTTTCCTGAAGATTCTGTCCTTTTTTGTTCTTTTTTCCTTTTGTGTCTGTGTTGTTGTTTGGCTTCAATTGCTTATTTGGGATTTTTGATACTTTAGGACTACTAAATTCATGTAATTTTGCACTGCCATAAACAGGGAAGTGTGTGAAGAATATGCTAAAGAAATGGAAAAACTAGGTTTCAAGTTGCTGGAGCTGATTGCCCTCAGTCTAGGCCTGAAGGCAGATAGGTTCCATGGATTCTTTGAAGACCAAACCACCTTCATTAGACTCAACCACTATCCACCATGCCCTGTTCCTGACCTAGCTCTTGGCGTTGGTCGACACAAGGATGCTGTTGCCTTGACCATACTTGCCCAAGATGATGTGGGTGGACTAGAAGTGAAAAGCAAATCTGATGGAGAATGGACTTGGGTCACCCCAACCCCAAATTCTTACATTATTAATGTTGGTGACATCATTCAGGTAACAATCATTACATTGTATTACCCTCCATCAGAATAGACATTGGTATTAAGTTGCTAATTGATTGGCATGTATTTGAATTATTGGACCTAGAATGCAACTTATGGGACAAGAAAGTGCTCACATTCTTATGTTCTAATAGAATCTTGTTTCAAATTTGAAATCTTACCACTTTGAAGAACTAAAATGTGAGAGATTGATTGAGAATGTTTGATTTTGTCCCGCATAAAGCATCAAATGCTTACTGTGTCTAACCGGCTGAATGACGAAAAATAATCATATGGCTTTTGGCAAATGTTATTGTTTGTGAAGGTATGGAGCAATGATGCATACGAGAGTGTTGAGCATAGAGTGAAGGTGAATCCTGAGAAGGAAAGATTTTCTGTTCCATACTTCTTGAACCCAGCACACTACACCTGGGTGAAGCCCTTGGAGGAAATAGCGAATGAGCAAAACCCTGCTAAATATAGGCCTTACAATTTGGGGAAATTTTTTGTCACAAGAAAGCGTAGTAATTTTAAGAAGCTTGATGTTGAGAACATCCAAATCTCTCACTTCAGGGTTTCAGATTTGTCTGACAAATTTGAGGGAGCACTGTCCATCAATCCTTAACAATAGATTTCTCCCTTAGATTGTCATTAATTCTGTTATGTATAAATAAATCAGAAAAGGGTTTGGACTCTTGGAGACTGGACGCATCTCTTTCAAGAGGTCCAGTAAGTAGTGTTGTGTATGAATAATGGAATTTGCTTTTCGAAGGCTGTGGAGCTATGAATGCCTCCTTATTAGAAATATTGTTTATAAAAATAGTTAAATTTGTTATAAATAAAATTACTAGTCTCGCAACTTTTTACCTTATGATTATTTTGTCACGAGGAGATGTTGGTAAAATATATATATATATATATATATATATATATATATATATATATATATATATATATGTACGAGCGCACATGCCCTTGTAAAAAATTCGGGTTTGTGAAAATATTCTTTTGAACGTGTACTCTCTTTTAAATGTTTTGTGTATTTAAAAATTTATGTACTTTTAAAATTTTATTATAAGTTTTTAATAAAAAATTTTAATATATATATATATATATATATATATATATATATATATATATATATATATATATATAACTTGGCTTGTCTTCACCTTTAATTTTAAATATATATCACTTTTCCTAAATTAATGTGTTTTTTTTTTCATATACAAAGTTTTAACTAATTTAAAATTGCTTTCGAACAATTTGAAATGGTTATTTTGAAGGTTTTAAGATATTAATATATTAATTTTAAATTAAAAAATATTTAATTTTTATTTTGTATAGTCATTTTTTTTTTTGACAGAAACCATCTGAAATTCAATGGGAGAGGTAATTCCATTCCTAAGCTATTATCATCTGCTGCAGAAAAGAAGCATTTTAAATAATTTGAATATGTGAAATTTATTTTAAATATAATTTTAATTATAATTTTTTTTTTTTTTACAAATTTCTAGTTCTTGTTGTCTGCAGAACGTTAGCATGACAAATTAGAAGGCAATCATTGACATTTTAATAATATTATTTAAAATTTAATTGACATATTGATTGAGACTACTCTTGTCGTTGGACAATTAGCTCATTTTTAACTAATAATGATGTTATCATCCAATATAATAAGGATTAATCATTTATCATCAATGCTCAAACTATCAAAACAAATCAAGCAATAATTGGAGAATTAATATTGTTTCCCCCCCTAAAATTTACTCAATTTACACTTGCCAAAAATATGTATTGCCTTCTCTCATGTATGAATTGGATTGTGTACGTGCTACAGATGTGTATGATTCTAATATGAAATAAATATACATTAGTCTAACTTTTGAATAGAATGGTTAACCGAAAAAAAAAAAAAGAACCTAATCTTCACTTGGGTTCCGTAAATCTACTAGGATTGGTTTCGCTAGAATCTCTACTCATTTAGCTTTTGTGAGAATGGAAGAGAACTTGATTGATTGAAAAAACTTAATAGGAAGTTTGTGTATTGAAAAGTAAAAGTGTACTTGAAAAGTAAATTGATATTGCAAAAAATATAAAGAATGCGTTAGAAAAGTAAATTGAGTACTTGACTAAAAATTAATTCAGTGCATTGAAAAAGTACATTGATCACTTTGTTGGAAAAGTAAATTTGTATATTAAAAATGTAAATTAATTACTTTGCAGAAAAGTAAATTGATCACTTCAAAAAGTAAATCTGTATATAAAAAGTAAACGATCACTTGACAGAAAATAATTACTTAAAAAGTAAATTAAACATTGAAAATTAAATGGGTTGATTGCTTAAAAGGAAATATGGATAAGAAAGCTATAATTTGCATTGAAAATTAAATAGATCACTTACAGGAATTGAAATATGCGTAAGAAAAATGTAAATTGATCACTTGAATTAAAAATAAAAGACTGATTATTTGGCTGGAAAAATAAAAAAACTGTTTGAAAATGCAAACATTGTTGAACCAGAGAAAATTTGAGTTAAAACATTTTGTCTGTCAGGTATTGATTGATTAGTTGTTTCTTTTTGCTCTTCCCCAGCATGTCAATTTATAGAAAAACTTTGCTTGGTGGCCAAGTTTGGTGGTTGTTGCCACCTTCTCCACTGCTTCCACTTTTCTCTCCTCACTAGCCCACTACTTGCAACTTCCAATAACTACCACCAACTCCTTTAACTATCCACTCACACCACTTCACCACTTACCCACTGCTCCACTTTCATGCTTATCTTCAGTAGATATTTTTAGATACTAAATAAATAACACCAATTTGTACGAGTATTTATTTAATTGATCTGACTTCACATAATTAATACCCATGACTACTGATCTTCTGTGGAGCTATAAGTTTGGTCACAGTAAATTGACAATTTAATTTAATATTCCATATGCATTAATTAACTAGGGCCCAAAAGTATTAAAAATTAAATTATGGTATAAACAGATGCCCCCTATGTGTATAGCTTGAGAATTTAGGCTGTACACATATAGAGAAGAAAGTTGAACGTCATATCGATGGTCACTTGGTTGCTTTGAACTAGACTTGAAATTCTTTGGCTTCTATGCTGCTCTTGTTGTTTTGCTTCCATGGAGACATTCTTAAAGGATTTAATCCATTGAATAAAAATTGATAATATTGGTAGAGCTAAAATTTTATCCCATAAATTAAACGAGAAAACATTTTAATTCTATTAAATAAAATTTAACAAGCAATGTTCCAGCCAAAATTTATTTAATAAAATTACCTGTGATTTGTTCCTATGACTAAGGTCACATTTTTCTCTTAACTCTTTATTTTATATTTTCCTTTTTCTCTTTTTTTTTTAACACAAACCACTCTTTTTTATATCTTACAACCTATAGATCAATTTTCTCACAACCTACAGAGACCCTAAAAATTAAAATAATATGATATTTTAATTCTTAGAAGCCTGCTCATAATTTATTTTTCTCTCACCAATTATATTGGACCCATTAACTCTCTTACCCATAGATAAAAATTCAATCTCACAATTTCCTCACCCAAACATAATGGATTATTAGCTTTCTCAAAATGGGCTTAATCCACAACCCTCATAAACACATTAACTCCTTAAAAATATGAAGCCCATTTTCTTAACCATGTTACCCAAATACATTGGACCCAAATAATTCTTTCAAAATGAACTAGACCCAATCTCACATTTCTCTCACTAATGGGCTTAAAATCATAACTTTCACTCACCCATTTGCAAGCCCATTAGTTCACACAGGCACCCGAACCTCACATACAAACCCAAATCACCAAAACACACCTTTCTCACCACTTCTCCCAATCAATCTCTCTCTTCCTCACTCTACCTCTTGCTATCTCTCTCACTCTCTCCATTGATCTCTCTCTTCCTCTCTCTCAATTCACAATTCTTCTCTCAATTCCCCTCCCAATCTCTCATAATTCCCAATTTTCTTCCCAATTTTCCCAAGAAAATCACCAAACACTCTCAATCCTTACCAACTCATCCCAATCAAACCCCCAAAATCGGCAAGCAAGGAGAAGAAGCATCCATTGCTGCCGACCAAAGGAGAAAAGAGGATCAAACGCCAGCCATGGGAAGACCTAAGGCGACACGCAAGGAAGAAGAAGGAGAAGTGGTGGTGCCAAGAAGAAAATAGAAGGAGAAGAAAAGAAAAGAAAAGAAAAGAAAAGAATAGATAGGAAAGGAAAGAAGAAGAAAAGAAGGGAAAGAAAAAGGAAAAAAAGGAAGAAATGTGAAGAAAAAGGCATATTTTCTCTAATTTTTTTGCGATTTTGATGCATGAGAAATTTTCAAGTAATAAGAAATTGCTTTGATTTGATGAGAATGATGTAAAATTGCATGATTTTGATTACCAAAAAAATTTATGGTTGATGAATTGTTGAGCTATTTGATGAGATTGCATAAATTTTTTGAGTACCAGAGTTTTTCGAGTAACAAATAGATTTGACGCAACTAGTGAACATGGGTATCAGAATTTTTTGAGTAACGAAAAATTAATAAAAATTGACAAACTAGGATACTAAAATCTTTTTTGTAACGAATTGATGGAAAAGATGAAATTTAAGTATCAGAAAATTTTCAAATAGCGTACCTTTAAATAGAACTGATGAATTTTGAGTATCTGAATATTTTGGGGTAACGCACCTTTGATAAATTGATATTGTACTGCATGATTTTTGTCTATACCATGTAATTGATGGATGATACTTACATATTGAGCTTCTATGAATTTTGCTAGACCTTTAAATGTTGAGAAAACTTTGATCACATGTTAAATTATTAAACTGTGTGGCCCAAAAACTTGTAGACCTTGAATAATATCTTGATTTGTGATTTGTGTCTCAATTGTGACGCTTTGCGGTGTTTGAAAAATTTTGGCACATTAGTATTATAGAGGAAATGTTGCCAAAATATTTGTAAAACCCAAATCCACCTTATAAAGCCAATATTCTTGTATATCGCAAACTGCATAAATTAACACTTTGCTGCTCTTTGGTAAATTTTAGACCAAACTTCTTGCAACTTGACTTGTAGTACTATTATCAATTTTACTGCTTGCCCAATATGGACCAACTGTAAAATATTCTTGCACAGCTACATTGTCTTCCACTTCACACACTATAAATGTTTTCCATTATTTCCCAAATTATCTTCCACTAAACTTTGTACCAATCCAATACCAACTTTGCACAAACACTTTAAGTATAATATGGCACCAAAATTTAGCCCATCAATATAAACTACAAAAACATTTTACCATAAACTAGGAATCAAGCCACATAAAAGAAATAATTAATACATTCCAAAAAGAACCACTCCAAGATCCAAGGCTATTCCCAAGAATATTTTGGCAAGTTGATCCTATGGAACACATACCCAATGCCAAAATCTAAAGCTCAAGCCACATTACAATTCAACTTAAAGTACTCAAACTTACTTCCAGTCATTCAACTTTAACACATAGAGCACACACACATACTTTAACCAAAAACTTATTTCTAGTATAACCAAAATCTTTAAACTATAAAAATTTAGGGTAAGGAGAAATACCTTTCAAGCTCCATTGATGACTGTGCTTTTTTTTTTTCACAGTTAGAATTAGATTGCCATCCCACTGGAGCCCTTGACAAACTTCTCTCCACTTAGTGTTGCCAATATGAATAGGCCTTCATCCATCAAACCCAATGAGTATCATTGTTCACTTTGCACATACCATCTGCTTTACTTGTCTTCAATGTGTTGACTTTCCATGAACCTTTAGGTCCCTCCAGCATAATTATGGGAATGTTGACATCACCCACTGCAATAATTATCACTCTAAATACCTCTTCAAACTTTCTCTACTTGCAATGAACTTGTTGTGACTTGATTTTGCTTGCAATGACTTCTTTGTTTGCTTTTGCGCCTTCTGCTCTGATTGGGAGAACTTCTTCATTTTTTCAAGTATAACAGAGATCTTTTTTATTTTGGACACAACTGAACTTGTTTGTAAGCAGCACAAGGTACTAGCTCCCTATTCTCAGCACCACCTACTGTTGCATCTCCAATAAGTCCTTTAGAATCATGACTTACTTCTTGCATACTTTCCTTCTAAGCTAACTAATGCCTTTTATAAATCACCATAATAAAACCTCCTTCCATGGACCCTTCTAACAACCAAACCTATTCATTACTAGCTACTACTATTATTCTAGACAATCTAGGGTAAGCGTACTATTACCACCATAAGCTTTCTTTCCATGCTTAAATCATAACTTGCTCTTATCTTATTTGAACAAGGCCACTGTCGTTACTTCTTTCAATCTTCTTAGTTCTTATCTTGGCTCAGTTGCCACTTCTAAAGAAATTGCTCAATGTGTCCTACCTTACCCACTGTTAGGCTCATATGAAATTCTTTTGGGTAAACAAACTACTTCTCGGGACCTCAGTTTCAATAAATCTTGGCCTCGACTATATGATGATTGGATAGAATGGGTTGAACATCTTCACCTCAAATATGAGCAAACTTGGAAAGATATGTACCTAATGAGGCTGATAGACTTGAGCTTGGTTGATATTGTCTATGATGAGCCACTGTTGACTACTTTATTGCCATTCTAGTCTTGACACTAAAATTGTTTCATACTTCCACCAAGACCCATGTTTGTCATTTGAGAGATGTAGCAGCTCTTACTGGTCTACTTGTTTATGGAGAGACTTCACAAGCTCTCATTGCTGATTTAGCATCCACCTAACTTGTTGGAAAATCTAGGATATCCTTTATCAATTTCATCTCACTTAATGCTAGGAAAGGTGACATCACCGATGAAGAACATATCCTCTTCCTATGGGGTCTCATTAGCAAGTTCATCTTCTGCCCACCTTCAGATGGACTATCCCTGGAGCTGTTACCCATAACTAAGGCATTAGTTAATGGCGTACCTTTAAACCTTAGTGAGATATTATTGGGCCATCTATACTTCTCTTTAGGTTCCCTGGTTAGAGATAATGCTACTTCTAGTGGTGGACATGGCATTTTATGGCTACTTCAACTCTGAGATTTTCATTATTTTCCTGATCTTAGGTCATCCTCTTACACTATCCTGCTACACTGATCCTCATATAGTATGGTTGTAGCTAGCTGCTGAACTGCACTTACACCTTCAGATTTGATCCACTTTTTTCAGTCCCTGGACCCAGACTGTCCAGCATAGTAGTTTTACCTCTTCACTGACCATCTTAACTAGGTCCCATGCTATCTGGACCTTGATGTCATGAGAGCTACTTCTGGTTTAGTTGCTACCACATTACTGAAGTATGTGCCAGAATTATCATTAGCCAACTGTTGCATGTTGTAGTTTCCATCAGCTAGCCTCATACTTCTCCTTTTGGCTATGAGCTGTATCTCCCTTGCTTGTTTGCACGTCAGCTGGGGTATGCTCAGGCTATACCTTACCTTCCTATTTTACTGTTTACTGATAGGATGAGATGGACTTCAATAGATGACATTCGTCATGCAACCAATGAGATCGAAAGAGCACTTAAACACTTTTCTACTCATGATATGCCTGTTGGGACCTTAGTTGTACTCCTAAGTTTTCTGAATGGTGAAAGATTTGGGCAAAAACTTTCCTCGCTTCTTAATTAGGTATAGCTCAAAACTTTTTATTTCTGGCTTATTTTATGTTACTATGTACTAACCATTTCTTTTGCAAGTTACGTTGCAAACTCTCTAACTCTAAAGAAAGCAAAGTCGATTGTTGCTCCATTTGGGGTCAAAATCAGCATGCCACAAAGTTTTGCTAAGGCTGCCACACCTCCCCAATGATATCTCCATATTACTAGGCATCCGCCTCCAAGACTATGCAGCTTATCATAGACTATTGACATCACTAGTTGTGATAATCCAAAACAAACTCCTCGAGCTCTATCAGATATCTCAGTTGTGAAGCCGTTAATTGAGCCTGCTTCTTCTGACTTTTGGCCTCTCACTAGCCAGGTGACATCTTAATGAAGGTTGTGGGGGAAATCCATGCTATATTCTAGGCTGAAGGATTGGTATTTGGTTCCATATCCATTGAGGAGGATCCTACAGAACCAACTTATGATTCTAACATAAATCTAGAAAAGGAACCTTCTGGCTCTACAATTGTTGCCCCCTAGGTATCTTCTTCACTCTAATAGTTTGCTGCATAATAATCAGCTTGCTAACTCTACTTTTATTTGTCACAAGCCTTGATAATGCCTTTTTTTCCATAGCTTGCTTATAGGTTGCTAGAGTTGTCCAAGTTTGAGAGTCCACTGGCCATATTAGACCTCTCATTCCTATCCACCTCGACAGTTGCTTCACCATCTTCAGATCTTGCACCTGATCTAGCTGAGGTCCAAGAAGCTCAATAGAAACTTTGTCATCTTCTTTCTCAGACCTTAGATCGATTATTTACTAATGATCTTGCTCATGTTGACAGCCCAATTGCATTTTTGCTTTGGACTCCTTTATTGCATAGTGATGAAGCCCATTTGCGCATTCTCTGTACAGATTTGGCACATCTCTTTAAGAGCTATCAAGGGGTCACTTTTGAGGATAGCTCCTTGGAATAACAATTGAATGAATTCTAAGACTGCTAGGTAGAGGTTGAACTAGTAGAAGCTACCATCCTTACTTACACTGACACAACTGCTCTGCTCAAAATTGAATTCCAGGCTAGAGAATAGAGGATAGTTGAGCTCATTGCAAAATTCCAGAAGTAATATATTCAGGCTCGTGACACCATGGCTAAGCTACTCCACATCTCTAGGCTTCGATCAGAGGAAGAAACTCATATCTAGGACTTAGCAGCATCTTTGAGTTCTAGCTACCAACAAGTTAAGGAATGGCTTTCATGGAGGCAACATTTAACTAGGCAAAAGAGAGAGCACATTAAGCACTGGGAACATCTCTAGTCTTATTTAAATGTCAGCTTCCTTTGATTGTTTTAAGGACCACCTTTTTGCCATGCTTGTTTTTATTTTTTTCCATCTTTTTTATAGACTTGTACAGCTGTGTGATCGACTTTTCAATTTTGGCTTTATTTTGCTGATGGATGAGCTGAGCCGAGCCTTGATTATTCTTTTACTGTGAACCGTTGAGTAGGGCTGAGCCCACTACTTATGATTGTTGATTATTGACTAGGGCTGAGCCCTTTGATGTGCCACTATCACCCACCTTACTGAATATGAGCTATTTTCTAGCAGGTCCTATTTGTTTATGTAAGATAGGAATAATAGAATTGCTTCCTAAAAACTCCTCCCACTGTACTATTGTTTTGACTTTGATGATTCCATAGACCTAATGGCCTTAAGGCCAACCCTATGTTGGTTAACTTAATAGACTTGTACCATTTCTTCTTGAGCTTTAGGTTGTGCCATCATTAGGATACTAGGGTAGTACCTCTTGAGATAGTGTCCATTGATGAACTTTTTATAGGGAAACCCATTTAGGCTAGCTAGCTGGTATGCATCATGTTTTAGAAATGTATGCACCTTGAATGGTCCCTCCATTTCAGTGACCATTTAACCCATTCTTTGTCTTTTGTCCTTGCATGTAAGATGACCTTCCACACCAACTCGCCTTCCATGAAGCTTTTCTTTTTCACACTTTTATTATAAGCATGAGCCACTTTCTTCTTCTAAGCCACCATTCTATTGAAAGCATCCGTTCTTGCCTCATCCAAATCCTCTAGCTCTATAGCTATAGCCTCATTATACTCATCTGGATTCAAACCATGCTATCGTGCAACCCTTAGGGATGGCACTACCATCTCTATAGGCAAGATAACATCATAAACATAAACTAAAGAAAAAGGACTCACTCTAGTGCTTAACCTTTTAGATGTCCTACAAGCCCATAAAGTCTCTAAAAGAATACGGTGTCAATCCCTAGGATTATTCTCCAACATTTGCTCCAAAATACTAATAATGATCTTATTGGATGACTTGGCTTGCCCATTAGCTTGAGCGTAGTATGGTGAAGATTGCAACATCTTAATCCCATAATCTTTTGCAAAATCCTTAACCATGCTTCCAGTAAACATAGTTCCATGATCTGTAATGATTGTCTCTGAAATTCCAAAGTGATGGATCAAGTTTTCTTTAATGAACTTGATAACATCTGTCTGATATTCTTTGTCTAGAGGAATTGCTTTTACCCACTTTGAAAAGTAGTCTGTAACTATTAGAATCCAACTACGTCTCTTTAATGAACCTGGATAAATCTTGCCAATGAGATCAATGGCCTATCCTCTGAATGGCCATAGCTTCATAATAGGATGAAAGCTTGATGCTGGGACTCTCAGAATAGCTCCATATTTCTAGCAAGCTTGGCATCCTCTAGCATAGCTGATACAGTCTTTTAAGATAGATGGCCAAAAGTAACTATGCCTTCTTATTAGCCACCTCATCTTACTCCTAGCCTGATGAGCTCCATAAATACCTTCATGAATTTGGTCAAGTACTCTGATAGACTCTCTGATTCCCAAGCACCTTAATAGCCACCTATCAAAACATTTTTTAAATAACTCACCCTCCAAGAGTAAATAATGAAAAGCCTGTACTTTCAGTATGTGGGGAGCCTTGAAGTTAGGCTCACTAAGGTATTTAATAAAAGGTACCCTCCAATCATCCAGCTCTTCATTTGTGAGTATTTTTGCCAACACCCCCTTTCATAAATAGATGGATGTCGCCTTTTTTGAATTACTAACACCTGATAGGCAAGATCTTCTAAAACTTTAGACCAGGGGCAACCTGAGCTAGCTCATTTGCCTCCCTATTGTTCTCCCAAGGTACATGTTCAAACTCCATCTTTTCAAAAATTTCCAATAACTAAATGATTGCTACAAAATAAGGTGCCAAGACAATACTATTGCATTTGTACTCCCCTAATAGTTATCTAAGCACTAACTAAGAATCTCCCATAACTCTGACTCACTTTGCTCCCAACTCTAGTAAGATCTCTAAGCCAATCAATAAAGCCTTATTCTTTGCCTGATTATTTATGCACTCAAAATCCAAATTGAATGACAAGGTTGTCTTAGTTCCTACAGAAACTCAATAAGAATTTCAGCTCCGACTGATGTCTCTATGCTTGGGTTGTCAAATTTAGAACCCACGGATTAATCTCAATCTCATTCACCTTTAGACCACCTTTAATCCCCGTCACATCCAAACAAGGGTGGTCTACTAAGAAATCCACCAATGCTTAACCTTTGACTGCCTTCAAGGGATGGTAGGCCAAAGAGAATTCCGTAAGTGCTAAGGCCCAATTTCTAAATCTTCTAGTGATGAGTGGCCTTGATAACATATACTTGATCAAATTTGTTTGGGACATTATGAAACTCTATTCTTGATCAAGTAATGCCTCAACTTGGTACAAGTAAAGTAGAGAGCTAGACACATTTTCTCAATTGTCAAATATCTTATCTTAGTTACTGAAAGAACCTTGCTTAGGTCGTAGACTACTTATTCAAACCTTGACCATTTCTAAGGCTAAGAAATAACCAATTGACTCTTCTGTAATTGAAATGTAGAGCTTAAGGAGTACACCTTCAACTGTAGGCATAAACACTAGAAGCTTAGTGAGATATTGTTGAATTCTTTAAAAATAGATTGATATTTATTTAGCCAGACAAACCCATCCTCCTTCTGTCACACCTCACCCCTCTGTAAGGCATGACATGATCCTGTAGAATACCTAATGAACTACAGAACTTCACGTACTGATAACTCATTAAGTATCCTACAAGGGATTTTAAAATCATTTTCTTATATTTTGGAAGTGGTAAGCATTTTGTTGGGAATTAAAATCATTTATTAAAAGTTTTAAAACTACTTGAAATTTTTGTCTCATTTTATTTTTCCACAAATTTTATAAAAATTTCGGCAGAGTGCCGTCTGTATTTTGAGAAAACAGTTCTTCAAATACCTGAGAAAAACACTTCCAATAAATTTTTCCACAACTCCCAACCCAAATCAACTCAAAATTCTCAAATCAAATCACTTCAAATTAATTCCATCAACATTGCATTCAATAAGGCTAATTTACATACACAAGTTTAATTTACATATATAAAATCTAAAAATAATATTATTACAATTTATAAATACAACTGCTCAACTTACATTAATACATATGAACAATATTTATTTACATCAAACTAAATTACATTGGGTATAAAATAATACCCGTACAAAATCAGCAAAGGCTTTTCCAGTTCAGCAGCTCACTCTGCTACTTTTTCCTTGCTCCTATCTGCGATAGCAAAATAAGCTATCGCTGAGTATAAAAATACTCAGTGGTGCAAAATAAAAATTCGAAATGCAGTACATAAAACATTCATTGATAAATCATAATTTAAATATTTCACAAATTATCAAAACTCATTATAGCACAATTTTGGTCAAACAATTTAATAAACATAGTGTTTCCAATTCATACACAAGTTAAGCCATAACACAAAATTTCAGATCAATGCCGTGTTGTACACCATGACAAAGCGATCTGCAACCCTATTAATCGAAATCAATGAGGGAGGTGGCTAGCTAGCTAATGAGTACTCATCCGATCTACAACCTCAACTGGTAAACCAGAGAGGGAGGAAAAATAATCGATCTCACCCCATAAATGGAGGAGGAATAATAAGGCACTGTCATGCTAAGTGTGAATCAAAAATCTATTTCAAATATTTTATTCAAATAATTCATGAGAAATCCAATAAATTTCCAAAGTCATAGTTTCATTCACAAAGTGGCAAAACAATTCATGATTAACACCAAATTTTCATAAATCATACCAAATCAATTTTTCAATGACAAAATGCTCAAATAAGGTTTATTGTGCACAAACTTGATGTGAGTCGCCTCTAGACCTTGACTCAGTCTCTCAGACCTTCCAAGTCTATTTCAGCTGAAACACAAAATTTATAGTGTCTCAGTATCTTTTCTTCATAACAATTCCAATAACTAATTCCAATATGTTTAAACTTATATTCTTGCAAATTTTCATGTTGAGGTTACTATTCATGGTACTATTCAAGTCAAAATATTGACTTTCTTATACTTAAAAGGTATGAGAACTCTAACTATACTCACATACCACATTTTGGTCACCAATTTTATTGGTTTTGGTTGTTTTCTCAAAACTTAGGTCTTTTAGGAAAAATTGCAAATTTTCAGTTTTGGTGTTTTATGTTGCACTGTTCCATTGATCACTTTGCTGTTAGAATTTGGCTAAGTTTTCTTAGAAATTGTTCCTTATTGTCTTAACTTTATTCTCCTTTTTGAATCACTCCAATTGGAGTTTTTTAGCTCAAGTTATAGCATTTGAATCATGACTATCGGATTGGACTTAACCCATATTTTCTGGGCAAATTCTGATTCTGGCAGTTTTAGGCCACCAACTTTGGGTGGCTAAATGACTTGGTTAAGGGCATAATTTGAGTTTGTGTTCTTCATGAAAGTTTTAGGTCTATATCTCAGATTTCTAATGGTAAAATTTCAGATCATTTTGACCTACCTAGCCCAATTTTTGTACAGGTCAGATTGCCTAATCAGGATTTGGTCAATTTGTTCACTAGGTTTTAGTCACTTTTTGGGCATGATTCCTGAATGAAAAATGTGTCATTTTGTGTCTAGTTTCATTCCCAATTGGCCTCACACCAATTGGGCTTGTAAATTTTCAGTTTTGGTCCCTGATAGGGACCTTGGTCATGCTGCCTGTATACTGCCCATAACCAGTCCGAATTTCCAATTGGTTTTAACACTTCCAAAATTTACCAATTGGTTACAAATGACCATTTCTCACCTCAAACATGGTCAAACACACCATTTAACAAATTTTCACACTTTTGTCTTCCAAACCCTAGGTGCAAACCCTAACTTTCATGCAATTCAAATCTAATGCATTCTAAACACCTATCCATAGTCTACATACATAATTCAACCTAAACAACCATTCAAATGCATCAAATTCACTCATTTCAACCTGAATTTGCTGCTGGCCGAATTCACATATGGTCCCTCCACAATAATTTTCTTTTCATTTTAAGCATATTTCCAAGTTCTTCATGCTATAAATACTTTAATTAAACTAAAATTTAAGGTGAACTCACTAACCTTGAATTACAGAATTTTCTTCTTCCTTTCCTTCAAGTTTTCTCCTCTTCTTTCTTCTTCAATCTTCCTCCCAAAGCTCAACACAAGGTTTTATCTATGGTAGACTAATTTTTTATTGTGGGAATTTGGTAATATTCAAGCTCCAAAAATGAGCTTTAATGGAGTTTGTGGAGAGGGAGAGTTGAGAGAGAGAGACGACAATGAAGATGAAGACTTCTTTTTTTTTTTTTTTTTTTCTTTTCTTAATTTATCCTTTATGGAAGGCCAAAATTATCCAGATTTTGTTTTTTTATTTAATTAGTGTTTATTACATCATGCATGATGTCACCAATTTCCACTTTTCCTTTTTCTTTTTTTTTTAAATTTATTTTTCTATTAGTTCTTTAATTTAATTTCTGATTCTAAAATTTTCTTTTCTCCAATTTTATTTGATAGTTAGGTCAGGAGTCAGCTCTCGGGGTCAATTGACCAAATTGCCCCTGGCCGGTTCGACCCGGTTTGTAAATAATTTAATATTTCTTTCGAATCCCTGACCTACTTATTTGACCAGCTTAACAATTCTTTTTCATGATTTTCTCTTTTCCACTTTGTTTATAATAGTCCTAAGGATCGCGGCATCACATTTTTCGAAATTTGAGTTTAAATCGACCTCGCAGTCGTTCCCGAAAAGGTTACCCATCACTGTGACTCTCGGTTCACTTAACTTTTTATGTTTTGTTTTTCTTATTTATACTTAACTATTTGACAATTACTAATTATTTGTATTCAAGGCTTCTCTAGGTGTCTTAAAAATAGTTCTAATCCCCTTAATTATCCGGATAGACACCTGTCACCGGAATAGTGAAATATACCAGACTATGCCAATAGGGGTGTTACACCTTCTTTAACTTTAGCAGGTTTCTAAACTCCTTTACCTTACCTGCTATGTTTGAGATGAACCTTCTAAGATAGTTCACTTATCTAAGGAATTATTATAACTCCTTGTTTGTTGGTAGCTTATCTTCAATGATAGCTCTGGCTTAATTGTGATCCACCTCCACACCTTTTTGGTGTACCAGAAATAAAAAAGTCTGTTTTCACTCTAAAGGCACATTTCAATGGATTCACTTTCAGCTTGAACAATCTCATCCTTTCCAAGACCTTCCTTAGATAGCCCAAATGATTTTTTTGAATTGACCACCACATCATCAACGCACACTTTTATCCTACAACCAATCATATGGAAGATGGTATTCATTGCTAGTTGGTAAGTAGCTCCTGCATTCTTTCGTCCAAAGGGCATCACCAACCATTCGAAAGTGCCAATTGCCCTCGAGCATCTAAATGTTGTTTTTGAAGCATCCTCCATTGTAATCAAAATTTGGTTGTAATCGTAGAACATATCCATAAATAATAATAACTCATGTCTTGTTACAGCTTACCCTTTCATAAGATATAACATGCTCCCATAATATGTGTCACACCTTATCCTTTATAAGGCATGACGTGTTGCCATCGCATATCTAATGAATTACCAAATTATACCTACCGATAACCCATTAAATATACTACAAGGGATTTTAAACAAAACATAACATTTTATTTTACTTTTATATTATGGAAAACTGCATGGTGGTGGTTAAAATTTTAGCAAAACCCAAAATTTATAACCTATTGAAATCATAAAATAAATCAAGTGAAAGATTTCCTTCAATCCGTTTCACAAGCATAATAAATTCAATTATATTTCAAGTAGACATTCATTAGAGGACATAAACTTAATATTACAAAAGTTACATTTACATAAGTCTCAAAAAGAAGTGCAAATATTTACAAACTCAAAATGCTTTAGCAATGTAATGCTTTTTAATACAAACTGCTCAATGTCCGTACATCCATACATATAGCTACACAATACATCAAAAGAAAATTTTAGGGGTATACCTACTATATATACCCACAGTCAATACGAAATGCTGCTTTCAAGTCTCTCACTCGGCAGCCTTCTCCTTTCCCTTACCTACGATAGCATAAATAAGCTATCGCTGAGTATATCACTCAGTGGTGCACAACTAATAACTTTAAAACTTAAAATAAAGCAAAACTTGTCAAAACATAATAAATCATATTTTCCATAAGCATGGAAACATCACAATAGTTCTAAGTCCATAAGAACTATTTATTGAAATTACCTTTTAAATGAGAAATCATACTTCACAAATCACAATTCACAAAGCATAAGTGTTGCCAACATCAACACACAGTTTAGGTCAAGACATAAAATTTTACGATTAATGCTGTGTTGTACACCACGACAAAGCAAATCAACCTCACTAACTGTTATTAATGAGGGAAGGGCTAGCTAGCTAATGAGTACTCATACAATCTCACCCTACTAACCGTTATTAATGGGGGACATAATTATAATCAAATATCAAATCCCAAATAGCTGTTACTACTGGGGAGTTCCGAAAGAGACTGTCATGCTAATTGTGATTTTAAAAAAATTTTCAAAAGTTTCTCAATCAACAATAACATTTGTAAATCTATAAACACATTTAAATCATTATAAGACCCATATAGAGGTGGCAACACACAAATTTCTCAAATGCAAGAGAAAAACCATATCTCATTCAAATAAAGTCATTCAAATCAATTTACAAGGTTAAAACAAAGAAAAAGGTTAGTTGTGCATAAACTTTTAATAAACCTCCTTTCTCTTTACTTACTTCTCATTGTCCATCCCAACCTATTTTTCTACTGAAAACACACAAGTAGAATGTTTCAATACTTATCCAAACTATTGCCAAGAACTCATTACACATATGTCTAATGCATCTCTAAGTTAACTTTGTAACTTTAGTGAGTTTTGGAATTCTGGACAGCATAATGGCCTAATATTTGAACCTAATTTTTACCTAGTTCTAATCATAATTTGATGAGGTATTCTACAAGAAAATTGTTTCTATAGATCTCAGCTTTATTTCCCTTTTTGAATCACCTCATTTAGAGTTTTTTAGCTCAAGTTATAGTCAAATTAAAATTACTATTCACGTGAGCAACCCTACAGATTTCAGGTTTTTGGAATTCTGCCCAATTTTATATCTAACATCCGAGCCTCTTATGTCCATAATTTAATCCAGGTCCTTAAAAAAATATTATAGGTCTCTGTCTTAGGTTTGCAACCCATTTTGAATTACTCCAATTGGAGTTTTTTAGAGAAAGTTAAGACCCATTAACCATGCTGGGGTCATAAGGCCATTTAGCTGAATTGCAGAAATCCAGCCTAGGCATTTTAAATTTTCTTAACAATTTCTCTAAGTTGCCCTAAGATCTAGGTTCTGGTCAAAACATAAAAGTTGTAGTTCTATGTGTTATAAAAATTTTGGCTTTGAAATCATTGCATTTGCAGGTTTGTTGACCAAGTTATGGCAAATTTCCCAAAACTGGTTGGATGGCCATTTTTCAAAATTTCAAGACTGGTCCAGGTTCTGGCAGATTTATTGACCCAAATTTGTCTAGCAATTTGGTTGGGTTAAGTTCATAATATGGCCTTAAGTTCTTCATATGAAATGTTCTACTATGTTTCAGGTTTCCATCGGTTTAAGAATCACCTAATTTGGAGTTTTCTAGAGTGAGTTATGACAATTCTAATATTATTGTTCACCTTGTCACTCTGTCAGGTCTACATTTCCTACGTCCGGATTCAAGGCTCATTTATGGTAGCTTATGGTCATTTTCTAAGCAGGGTATCTTCATGAAAATTCTAGCCCTATATCTTAAGTTTCATTTCCAATTAGTTTGACACCAATTGGAGTTGTGTAGCTCAACTTATGAGCTACCAAGCACACTGGACTCAATGTCTAGAATTTCAGCCCTAAAGTTCAATTTTCATTTCATTTCCTTCAATTGCTTCCACTAACCAACCTCAATTCACATTTAATTCATCCCAAATGACCATAATTTAACATTAAATACAAAAATGGCACCTCCTAGCACAAAACCCCTAATTTTCTAAAACCCTAGTTTGCAATTTCCCCAATCCATACCATTCCATTAATTTGTTTCATCAACCCAATGTCAATTCACACTCAAGAAACTTCAAATGACCACAATTTGTCTTTATAAACACTAATTACACTATATACAATAAAATCCCTAATTTTCCATGAACCCTAACTTTCAACTTTCCAATTTATGCAAATCCCATGCAATTCCACAACCCCAAACATGTATATCACTTCAATTAAACTTGAATTCATCATCAATTTAGCTAAAACGCATCAAACCCTAAGTTTCTCTGAAGTTGGCCAAAAATTCCCCTCTCTATAAATGCATGATTCTCATGTAATTTCATCACAATCTAACTTGATTTAAAGCTTGTACAACTAATTAAGCATGAAAGAAACTTACCTCCTGATGATTTTTCCCAACTTCCAATTTTCTTCCAATTCTCTTATTCTTCTTACTTCAATCCCTTAATTAAGGATTTCTTTGATGTTTTCTATTAATTAGATAGAAAACCCATGGAATGAAAGTGAGGAATTGAATTTTGATAAGGGTGGTTAATGGAGGAAGAAGGAAGAAGAAGAAAGAAAAAGAGAGGGAGAGAATGTTAGGGATGGGTGGCTGCTCAAGGGAAAGAGAAGGAGGAAATGTTTTTTTGATTTTTTTTATGTAATTGTCTCCTTCATATATTTATCCTAAAATTTAATTTATTTTAATTGAGCTGTCCTATCACACCTTACCCCTCTGTAAAGCATAACATGATCCCGTAGAATACCTAATGAACTACCGAACTTCACCTACCGATAACTCATTAAGTACCCTACAAGGGATTTTAAAATAATTTTCTTACTTTTGATAAGTGGTGAGCATTTTCAAATAGGTATTAAAACATTTAATTAAAGTTGAAAACTAGTTAAAATTTTTGGCCCATTTTATTTTTCCGCAAATTTTATAAAAATTTTGGCAGAGTGCCGTCTGTATTTTGAGAAAACAGTTCTTCAAACACCTGTAAAAAAACACTTCTAATAATTTATCTCAACAATTTCAATAACTCCACAACAATCCCAACCAATTTCTCAAGTTTCAAAATTCAACAATTATCAAAATACTATCAATCAATTTCATTCAAATTAAAATAAAATATTTCCATTCATATTTCATTAAGGATAAAACAATTTATATATACATCATACTAAAAATTTACATTAGGAAAATCCAAACTAAAATTTATTACAAACTTTGTACAAGCTGCTCAAGACCGATTTTATATGTCCATACATTTACGTGCATTACATACATCAAAATAAATATTTACAGTCAGGGTATAAATTACACCCGATAGCTTCAAGGCAGGTAATTTCTCTGTCCTCAGCAGCTCACTTTGCTGCTCTTCTAGTTTCTATATCTGCGATAGCAATAACAACCATCGCTGAGTACTAGGACTCAGTGGTGCACAACATACTAAAATAATCTTTATGCAGAGTTTAAATAATATTTATTCAAAAATTGGACTGAACATGAGAATTAAATACAAAACATGAATTATGAGAATTTAATCTAAACAAGTTCATTTTGAAGTATCAAAACATATTTCATAAAACCCACAGTTATATCATGCCATTCGAAACAAATATAATCTCAATAGCCAGAGGCTAATGAAAAGTCACATCACAAGGCTAGCTAGCTTAAATATATGGATATCCATTCAATTTCTTCTTCTACTAGCACACACCTCAACACTTCAGCCAGAGAAGGAATCAAAATTTGAAACTGATTACCCCCACTAGTCATGCTAGTGAGGTGTTCAAATATATGGTCATGATACTGTGGTTTCAAAACTTATCTTAACAATTTACTAAATATTGCCATTTCAAATATACACAAATAACTTTCAATAATTTAAATCAAAAGCACCATAAATACTTCATCATAGTAATGTCACAATTCAATATTTCAAATTATTCAAAACAATATGCAAAAGATAATTTACAAAAATTATACGTTGTGCATAAATCTTAAGCGAGTCGCCTCTTGGCCTTGACTCGATTCCTCGGGTTCTTTCTCGGTGTTCTTTTCCACTGAAATACATAGTTTCACAGTGTTTCAGTATCATAACTCATCATTAAACCAAAAATAATTTTACATTCACTTATACCTAGCTCTAATGTGCTAAACTTGACTTTCTTTAAATTTTGTGTTTCGGGGTTACTATTCACTATACTATTCAAGTCAATCTGTTGACTTTCTAAGGCTTAATAGGTATGGGAATTCCAACTTCACCCACATACCACATTTTGGTCACTAAATTTGTTGGTTTTGGTTGTTTACTCAAATTCTAAGTCTTTTAGGCAAATTTGCAAATTTTCAATTTTGGTGTCTTAAGTTGCACTGTTTCATTGGTCATTTTACTGTTAGAATTTGGCAAAACTTTCTTCATAGAAAATGTTCCCTATTGTCTTAAGTTTATTCTCCTTTTTGAATCACTCCAATTAGAGTTTTGTAGCTCAAGTTATAGCCATTTGAACCATGGCTACCGGATTAGACTTAACCCAGATTTCTGGGCAAATTTTGGTTCTGGCAATTTTAGGTCACCAATATTGGGTGGCCAAATGACTTGGTTAATGGAATAATTTGGGTTTGTGTTCTTCAGTAAAGTTTTAGGTCTATATCTCATCTGTCTACTGGTAAAATTTCAGGTCATTTAGACCTGCCTAGCTCAAGTTATGGCCAAATGAACAAACACTGTTCATTTGGTCAGTTTGTACAGGTCAGACTGAGAATTTCCGGATTTGGTCAATTTGTTCACTAGGTTTTAGTCACTTTTTGGGCATGATTCCGAAATGAAAATTGTGTCATTTTGTGTCTATTTTCATTCCCAATTGGTCTGATACCAATTGGACTTGTAAATTTTCAGTTTTGATCCCTCAAAGGGACCTTAGTCCTGCTGCCAACAGCATGACCACATTGAATCCGAATTTAAACTCAACTCCAACACCTCCAACACACTTCATTTGGTCACAAATGACCATTTGTCACCTCAAACTAGGTCAAACACATCATTTCACCATTTCTCACACTTTTGACTCTTAAACCCTAAGTGTCCAAAACCCTAACTCACTAAATTGTTGCATTTAACCAAATCTAAGCATATCAATCTCACTTCCACATTCATACAAGCTTGCCTACACTTTTAATCCAATCAAATTCATGCATTATCATAGCAAACCCTAGCTGACCAAAATCCATGAGTAGTCCTCCAACAATTAATTTCATTTCATTTTAAGTTTATTTCTAAGTTAGTTAAGCTATAAACACAACTAATAAACTAATTTTGCAACTTAAATCACTAACCTCAACTTGGATGCTAGCTCTTCAATTTCTTTCTCCTTTTCTTCTTTCCTTTGTGATCAATCTTCTTCTCAAGTGAGGTTAACAAGTTTTTATGGAAGAATTTGGGGCAAGGTAGGGTTATGTGGTTGTTTACAAGCTTGAACTCAAGCTTTCATGGAGGAAACAATGGTGGAGCTTAGGGAAGGAGGGCTGCCGAACTGGTTGGAGCAGAAAGTGAAGCTTTTTTTATTTTAATTTTATGTATTTTAGGTCTTACTTTATGTATTTGAATGGGCCAAAAATTGTGGGAAATTAAAAATTAATTTTGACATCATTTTGATGTCATAAAAGTGATGTAACTAACTTTTTTTTTTCTTTTCCTTTTTTTTTTCTATTCTTCCTTAGTTCTTTAATTTAATTTTTAGTCCCGAAATTTTCTTTTCTCTGATTTTATTTGACAGTTAGGTCAGGAGTCAGCTTTCAGGGTCAATTGACTAAATTGCCCCTCGCCGTTTCGACCCAGTTTGCAAATAATTTAATATTTCTTCCGGATCCCTGACCTAATTATTTGACGGGCTTAACAATTATTTTTCATGATTTTCTCTTTTCCACTGTGTTTGTAATGGTCCTAAGGACCGCGACGTCACATTTTACGGTTCGAAATTTGAGTTTAAATCGACTTCGTAGTCGTTCTCGAGAAGGTCACCCATCGCTGTGACTCTCGGTTCGTTTAACTTCTTATGTTCTGTTTTTCTTATTTATACTTAACTAACTGACAATTACTAATTATTTGTGTTTATGGCTTATCTAGTTATTTTAAGTGTGGTTCTAATCCCTTTAATTGTCCGGACCGACACCGGTCACCAGAACAATAAAATATACCAGGCTATACAAATAGGGGTATTACAATTCTCCCCCCCTTAAAATAAATTTCGTCTCGAAATTTTACTTGGTATTAATCTCTGAACAGCTGTGGGTGCTATCTCCTCATGTCCTCCTCTCGTTCCCAAGTAGCTTCTTAGCCCGAATGATGGTTTCACAGCACTTTTACCAACGGGATCTGCTTGTTCCGTAGCTGCTTCACCTCATAAGCCAGAATCTCTATGGGTTCTTCTTCATATGTGAGGTCTGAATTCACTTCAATTTCTTCTACTGGTAGTACATGAGATAGGTCTAATCGATACCTCCTCAACATAGACACATGGAAGACATTATGTATCTTCTCTAACTCTGGAGGTAGTGCCAATCGATATGCCAAAGGACCCACTCTTTCCAGAACCTCATATGGCCCAATAAAACGAGGACTCAGTTTCCCCTTTCTGCTGAATATCAAAATTCTCTTCCAAGGAGAAACCTTAAGGAATACTTTCTCACCCACTACATACTCAATATCTCTTCTCTTTAAATCAATGTAGGACTTCTGATGGTCTGATGCAGTCTTAAGTCAATCTCTGATCACCTTGATCTTCTCCTCAGTTTGCTGAATAATTTCGGGTCCAATCATCTTTCTTTCACCCATGTCATCCCAACACAATGGGGTTCTACATTTTCTGCCATACAAAGCTTCATATGGAGGCATCCCAATGCTTAATTGGTAGCTGTTGTTGTAAGCAAACTCAATCAAAGGCAAGTGTGTATCCCAACTGCCCTCAAACTCAATCATACAAGCCCGTAGCATGTCCTCCAAGATCTGAATTACCCTCTCAGATTGGTCATCTGTCTGTGGGTGGAATGCAGTATTGAAGTTCAATCTAGTTCCTAGGGCTCTTTGAAGACTACCCCAGAATCTAGAAGTGAACCTAGGATCTCTGTCTGATACGATGGATACTGGCACTCCATGCAGTCTCACAATTTCATCAATGTACAACTTGGCCAATCTTTCTAAACTATAGTCCATCCGAACTGGCAGAAAATGAGCAGACTTAGTCAGTCTGTCAATAATGACCCAAATTGCATCATGACTCTTCTGTGTCCTCGGAAGTCCCATCACAAAATCTATCGTTATTCTCTCCCATTTCCATTCCGGTACTGGTAGTCGATGTAACAACCCAGCGGGTACTTGATGCTCTGCCTTTACTTGCTGACAAGTTAGGCATTTAGAAACAAACTCTACCACATCTCTTTTCACACCCATCCACCAGTAATGCTCCTTTAGCCCCCTATATATTTTGGTACCACCAGGGTGCATGGCAAAAGGAGACTCATGTGCTTCCTTCAAAATGATCTGCCTCAAATCAACATCATTAGGAACACACATTATGCCCTGGTGTAGCAGTAGACCATCATCTCTGATTGAGAATTCTGATTTCTTGCCCTGCCTAACTTCTTCTAATAATTTCTGATACTTCTGGTCATTCTGAGCAGCCATTCTGATATGATCAATCAACACTGGCTGTACATGCCATGCAACTGCTGTCTACCCGTCATCATTAATCTCTAAGCTGGCATGTAATGATCTCAACTCATGTACCATAGACAAAGGAGTAACCCGTAGACTTGCCGTAGTCTTGTGACTTAAGGCGTCAGCCACAACATTAGCTTTCCCTGGCTAATAGTCTATCAGACAATCATAGTCTTTTATTAACTCTAACCATCTCCTTTGTCTCAAATTCAGCTCTTTCTGGGTACCCAAATACTTCAAACTCTTATGATCTGTGTAGATGTAACATTTCTCCCCATAAAAATAGTGCCTCCAAATCTTAAGAGCAAACACAATAGCTGCAAGCTCCAAGTCATGTGTCGGATAATTCCTCTCATGCGGTTTTAGCTGGCGTGATGTATAGGCAATGACATTTTGATCTTGCATCAATACATAACCTAACCCATTGTGAGAAGCATCACTATAAACTGTGTATTCTTTACCGGAGTAGGTAAAGTCAGGACTGGAGCTTCAGTCAAACATTTCTTTAATTCATCAAAACTCTATTGGCATTTATCCGTCCACTGAAATTTTACATCTTTTCTAAGCAACTTGGTCAATGGAGATGCCAACATGGAAAATCCCTTCACAAATCTACGATAGTATCCAGCTAAACCTAGAAAACTATGAATCTCTGTGATATTTCTGGGTGGCCTCCAATTAAGGACAGCTTCTATCTTACTTGGATCTACCTTGATGCCCTCTTCTGATACTACATGCCCCAAGAAAGATATTTCCTTCAGCCAAAATTCACACTTCGACAATTTGGCATATAGCTGTTTTTCCCTTAAAGTCTGCAGTACAATCCGCAGATGTCTATCATGCTCTTCTGCATTCCTCGAATAGACCAATATATCATCTATGAATACCACAACAAACTGGTCAAGGTATGGTCTGAAGATAGTATTCATCAGATCCATAAAAGCAGCCGGAGCATTAGTTAACCCGAATGGCATGACCAAGAACTCATAATTGCCATAGAGGGTTCTGAAGGCAGTTTTAGGAATACTCTGCTCTTGTACTTTCAGCTAATAATAACCTGATCTCAGATCAATTTTGGAGAACACAGCTGCACCCCTTAACTGATCAAATAAGTCATCAATACGAGGCAATGGATATCTATTCTTTATTGTCACCTTATTCAACTGCCGATAATCAATACATAAGCGGAGAGTGCCATCCTTCTTCTTTACAAACAACACTGGCGCTCCCCAAGGTGACACCCTAGGGCGGATAAAGCCCTTGTCAAGCAGCTCTTGCAACTGCACTTTCAACTCTTTCAATTCTGCAGGTGCCATTCTATATGGCGTTATGGAGATTGGGTCCACACCAGGCATAACATCAATATCAAATTGCACCTCTCTTTCTGGAGGTAATCCTGGCAATTCATCAGGAAATACATCCGAAAAGTTACATACGATGAGGATGTCCTCGATCTTTGGACTCCCCACTTGGGTGTCTATCACATGTGCCATGTATGCTTCACACCCCTTTCTGATCATTCTTCTGGCTAGTGCAGCCCAAATAATGTTTAATGGTAGTAAATGCCTCTCCCCATGTATTATCATATCACCGTACAGAGGAAGACCAAAAGTGACTGTCTTCAGTCTACAGTCAATCATGGTGTGATGCCTGGTTAACCAATCCATGCCCAAGATAATATCATAATCTCTGAAGGGCATTTTAATCAAATTAGATAGGAAAACATGTCCTTGGATCACCAAAGGACAGTCTCTATAGATTCTGTTTACCCGAATCTCTTTTCCTAACGGACTAGTTACTAGCACTTCAAAACCCATTTGGACACATGGAACAACAAGTGAACTGACTATGCTAGCACTAACATATGAGTGGGTTGAACTCGGATCAAACAACACAAATACTTCTTGATAAGAGATAGAGAATGTACCAGCTACAACATCAGAAGTCTCAGCCTCTTCTCGTTATCTCATTGTGTAGACTCTGGCTGGAGTATTTCCTTATGCTGACTGACCAACAGTGCCCTGACTACCAGAAGCAGTGCCTCTACCTCTACCTCTTCCTCTGCCAACAGATTATGAACCTCTAGGAGTAGGACTCTGAATAGATCCTCCAGCAGTAGTAGGAGCTAGACCATATTTAGGAGCACTAGTGCAGTCTTTTGCTAAATGGCCCTTGCCTCCACAGTTAAAGCAGGCTCCAGTGGCCCAATAGCATTCCCCCCCATGAATCTTGCCACAAGTCTCACAGGGTCGGGCAAGATATGAACCCCTGCTCGACTGCTGACCAAACCTAGGGGGTCTCTGTCCAGAGAATCTGCCCCTTCCAAATCTTCCACCTCGACCTCTGCTAGGTCTATCAAATTTCTTTCTCTTCCTAGAAGTACCACCAGAACTTGGCTCTACTGACTTTTCTCCCTTGTTTTTCTCTGATTTCTCAACTTTTTCTGATTTTTCTTTTACTGGGGTTGCTTCTGATTCAATTCTCTTCAACTCAAGTGCTTGAGACATGAGTTCTGAAAAATTGCTGTGTCTGAGTCCCACTACTTGCATCCTTAAACTGGGCTTCAAACCAGTCTCAAATCTCTTGCACTTTGCCTTACTAGTGGAAAGGAGACTCCCAGCATAGTGACTTAAGCGGGAGAACTCCCTCTCATACTCTGCCACTGCTTTGTTGCCTTGTTTTAGACTCAGAAACTCTTGTAACTTCTGATCCACATATGCATCTGGGACATATTTCTGTCTAAATTCTCTGATGAAGTCATCCCAGGTCAGTACTGGTGGTTCAGCCAAGCTGTGGGGAATGGTCTTCCACCAATCATACGCATCCCCTTGCAGTAGTGACACAGAGTATTCAAACTTTAATTCATATTGACAATGCAGCTTCTTGAACACTCTATCCATTCTTTCAAGCCATTGCTCTGCCTCAAGCGGGTCTACTGTACCCTTGAATTCTGTCGCCCCATACTTCAATAACTTATCATACTATCTGGCTGGAGGCAGTGGTTGCACCACAGGTTTCTGGGGTGGAGCTTGAGTAGGCATACCCTCAGCCATTTGTTGAAACCTCACAGCCATCTGCTGTGCAAACTGTGCAGGAAACTGCGACATTTGTGGTGTGACACCCCTTACCCATCTACAGTGTAGTCGAGCAAGATATGCTACGCAGTGTATCGGAACACCCTATTTTAATTCAATCATTTTTTTATTCTTCCTAATTTATTTTTTTCATAGTTATGAAGTACAATTTATGAAATATAATTCATTTAAGTCATTTATTGAAATTATAATTTATTTGAGGTTCTGAAAATTTTATAGAAAATCCGGCAGAGTACCGGCTAAAAATGGAGAAAAAAGTTCTTCGGAACCTGTGAAAAACACTTCCAAAATTCTCAATCAATCCCAAACTCCATTTCATCATCAAAATCTCAATATTTTTCAACAACATTTCCATTTCTCAATCATTCATTTCATATGATATTCATATACAAGTCATCAATTTTTTTCATTCATAAACACAATTCTCACTATTTACATTAATACCAAAATACATTACATGAGTTTCAATTGCACATGAGAAAGTAAAAAATTAATTACAAAATATCAAAATAAAACCTAGTGTCCTACCAATGCACTGATGACGGTGAGGTGACATAGACACTATGCAGAGCTGCAGATGGTCTCACCCAGTCTATGGTCTACTGGGCTCTCGATCGGTCTCTCCAGAACCTACGCGTGGCAAAAAGCAATGCGCTAAGCAATAATGCTTAGTGGTGCCAATAATAAAATAAAAAGAAATAACAGAAAATAAATATGCAGTGCACTGCTCTGATGTTTTATGTAGACCATTTTTCAATCATTATTGGTAATCTTATTTATTATGTATTTGTTATATTCATAATTTCATTAAATTTATCCACGTTCATTTTTGGTTGCCCAAGTAACCTATACTGGATGACTGGACTGGATAAACGGGTAAACTAGCACTGGGTATCAAGTACCTCGAGCCGTCACACCATCGGTCACATATGTATCTCCCGGTGTGCAACAGAACAGCTAATAAGCTGTAATAACATTAGGCACAAGGCCAAGTCTCAACACAATGTCAGAATGGCTAAAAGCCATGAAATCACAGAATGGCATAATTCCATGTGCAGTACTACTAACTGAACCCTATTGGCATGCCAACCTATCCAAACCAATCTTGCTAGGTGTACTAGGGCATGTTACACTTTTAAACTTTACAATTCTTGAAATTTAAGTTTAGGGGTTACTATTCATTTCATTAGTCAACTAAAATGTTGACTTTTGCACAGACAATAGGTACATTGGTTCTAATACTCCCAACATACCACATTTTTCATTCTAAAATTATTGGTATTGGTTGCCAATACCATTTCTAAGCTTAGTGTTAGTTGTTCAAAATTTTTAAATTTCAAGCCTTGTGTTTATTGTTCCATTGGTCATTTTTACAGTAGAAATTTGGCAAAATGGTCTTCATGAAAGTTGTTCCTTATTTTGTCTAGTTACATTTTCTTTTTTGAATCACTCCATTTGGAGTTTTGTAGCTTAAGTTATGGCCTAAACACCATAACTGGTCGGATTGGATAGAATCCAAAATTCTGGGCAAAACTGGTTCTGCCAGATTTGGTAACCTAAGTTTGGTTGGCAATTTGACTAGGTTATGGTCAGAATTTGGATTTGTGTTCTTCATGAAAGTTTTAGGTCTATGTCTCAGATTTCTTTTGGTAAAATTTCAGGTCAATTGGACCTTTCTACACTGAGTTATGACCAAATGAATAAACACTGTTCATTTGGTCATTTTGCCCAGGTAGACTGCAGGTCACCTGGATTAGGGCAATTTTTAGGTTAACTTAATTTGGTTTTCTGGGGAGGGTTTCTTCACCAAAGTTGTGTCATTATGTGTCTAATTTCATGTTCAATTGGTCATGCACCAATTGAACCTCTACAACTCCATTTATAGCTGCCCAAACCTACTGGACTCATGCTCAGTCCTGCAGGTCAGCCAAGGCAGCTCACCCATACACAAATGCTAAGCCTTAACTCACTAATTGACCATTTAAACTTTCATTCACCAACACATGAATAAAATTCAAGTTTTGTGCCTCAAACCCTAACTCCAACAACTAAAATTTTTATACACATACAATCCATGAATTTCAACACCAAAATCATGTTCAATGGCAGCCATACACAAAATTTTTAGAAGAAATTGGCACTAACCTTGTGAGCAGAATTTTTCCACTCAAAATTCCTTCACTTTCTTTGGCTTTCTTGGTAGCCAAACACCTTCCCAAGAGGTAAGGATAATTTTTAATGAAGAGAACTTAAGGTTTAGTGGTGAGAATTCAAGGTTTGGAAGAGAGAAAATGAAAGGAATTTTAATGGAGGAAGAAATGGTTCACGGCTGGAAATGGAAAGAAGAAGAAAGCTGGGTTTTTCTTTCATTTTCTGCCCATTTTATTGATTTTAAATGGGTTAAGGACATGTGTCATAGTATGATTGGTCGTTGGGGTTTTAATGACATCATAATAATGTCAAAATTCTCATTTATTCCATTTTCTTTTCTTTTTCTTTTCTACTCATTTTCAATTTAATTTTTAGCAATATTTATTCATATTTTATGTTATAATAATTATTTACTGAACTGAACAAGTCGGCCAAAAATCATCTCTGAAGACGAAATGACCAAAATGCCCTCCATTTGGCTTATTGAGCCAAAATTGTCTGTATCGATTGAAAAATTTTTCTAAGCATTTCCTTGGCATTTTAATGCCATAGAAACCTCAATGACCCTTCTCTGGAGTCTCAAAAATTATTTTATGAATTTTCCCCCGAGTCTAGGCCTCCTAGTTGCGAGAACCGCAACTTCCCACTAGGTTACCCATCGCTAGGGCACCAGCTCATTTAACTTGATTGTATTTTATTTCTAAAATTTTTCTTAAATTTTTCTTATTAATATTTGAGTTAATAATGGTTCCTCACTTTAGTTTAAATAATTTTCCGGACGTTCTAGCTGTTCGGACCCACACTGGTCACCAGAACAGTAGAATGTACGGAGTTGCTACAGGGAGGGTGTTACATGTGGGGCTGGTGCTACTGATCCACTGACATTCTATAAAGTTGGGGCTTCCCCTTGTGCCTCAGCTTCAACAGATTGGTCGACTGAGCGATCCTCTTCTTCCATTTCAGTCTGAAGTTAGGGTATCTCCTGAACAAGTAACACATGGAGATTTCCCTCCGTTAGTTGATATTTATGATTTAATGCACTGTATGTAACAAATAAGGACATTGAGCAGTTGTACTTAACAAGGAAAGACACAAATTCTCATGTTAAAACATACTTCAAAAATTTTGCTCTGATACCACTAAAACATGTCACACCTTACCCCTCTGTAAGGCATAACATGATCCCGTAGAATACCTAGTGAACTACCGAACTTCACCTACCGATAACTCATTAAGTACCCTACAAGAGATTTTAAAACAATTTTCTTACTTTTGATAAGTGATGAGCATTTTCTAATAGGTATTAAAACATTTAATTAAAGTTGAAAACTAGTTAAAATTTTTGACCCATTTTATTTTTTCGCAAATTTTATAAAAATTTTGGCAAAGTGCCGTCTGTATTTTGAGAAAAAAGTTCTTCAAATACCTGTAAAAAAGAACTTCTAATAATTTATCTCAACAATTTCAACAACTCCACAACAATCCCAACCAATATCTCAAGTTTCAAAATTCAACAATTATCAAAATACCATCAATCAATTTCATTCAAATTAAAATAAAATATTTCCATTCATATTTCATTAAGGATAAAACAATTTATATATACATCATACTAAAAATTTACATTAGGAAAATCCAAACTAAAATTTATTATAAACTTTATAAAAACTTTGTACAAGCTGCTCAAGACCGATTTTACATGTCCATACATTTACATGCATTACACACATTAAAATAAATATTTATAGTTAGGGTATAAATTATACCCGATAGCTTCAAGGCAGGTAGTTTCTCTGTCCTCAGCAGCTCACTCTGCTGCTCTTCTAGTCTCTATATCTGCGACAGCAATAACAGCCATCGCTGAGTACTAGGACTCAGTGGTGCACAATATACTAAAATAATCTTTATGCAGAGTTTAAATAATATTTATTCAAAAATTGGACTGAACATGAGAATTAAATACAAAACATGAATTATGAGAATTTAATCCAAACAAGTTCATTTCGAAGTATCAAAACATATTTCATAAAACCCACAGTTATATCTTGCCATTCGAAACAAATATAATCTCAATAGCCAGAGGCTAAGGAGAAGTCACATCACAAGGCTAGCTAGCTCAAATATATGGATATCCATTCAATTTCTTCTTCTACTGGCACACACCTCAACACTTCAGCCAGAGAAGGAATCAAAATTCGAAACTGATTACCCCTACTAGTCATGCTAGTGAGGTGTTCAAATATATGGTCATGACACTGTGGTTTCAAAACTTATCTTAACAATTCACTAAATATTGCCATTTTAAATATACACAAATAACTTTCAATAATTTAAATCAAAAGCATCATAAATACTTCATCATAGTAATGTCACAATTCAATATTTCAAATTATTCAAAACAATATGCAAAGGATAATTTACAAAAATTATACGTTGTGCACAAACCTTAAGTGAGTCGCCTCTTGGCCTTGACTCGATTCCTCGGGTTCTTTCTTGGTGTTCTTTTCCACTGAAACACACAATTTCACAGTGTTTCAATATCATAACTCATCATTAAACCAAAAATAAATTTACATTCACTTATACCTAGCTCTAATGTGCTAAACTTAACTTTCTTTAAATTTTGTGTTTCGGAGTTACTATTCACTATACTATTCAAGTCAATCTGTTGACTTTCTAAGGCTTAATAGATATGGGAATTTCAACTTCACCCACATACAACATTTTGGTCACTAAATTTGTTGGTTTTGGTTGTTTACTCAAATTCTAAGTCTTTTAGGCAAATTTGCAAATTTTCAGTTTTAGTGTCTTAAGTTGCACTGTTCCATTAGTCA
The DNA here is from genome assembly GCF_030052815.1 of Hevea brasiliensis. NCBI lineage: Eukaryota > Viridiplantae > Streptophyta > Magnoliopsida > Malpighiales > Euphorbiaceae > Hevea > Hevea brasiliensis. The sequence goes on along the minus strand of NC_079493.1, from coordinate 14,318,121 downwards.
TTTTACTGTTAGAATTTGGCAAAACTTTCTTCATAGAAAATATTCCCTATTGTCTTAAGTTTATGCTCCTTTTTGAATCACTACAATTGGAGTTTTGTAGCTCAAGTTAAAGAAATTTGAACCATGGCTGCTGGATTGGACTTAACCCAGATTTCTAGGCAAATTTTGGTTCGGGCAGTTTTAGGTCACCAACTTTGGGTGGCCAAATGACTTGGTTAATGGCATAATTTGGGTTTGTGTTCTTCATGAAAGTTTTAGGTCTATATCTCATCTATCCACTGGTAAAATGTCAGGTCATTTAGACCTACCTAGCTCAAGTTATGGCCAAATGAACAAATACTGTTCATTTGGTCAGTTTATACAGGTCAGACTGAGAATTTCCGGATTTGGTCAATTTGTTCACTAGGTTTTGGTCACTTTTTGGGCATGATTCCTAAATGAAAATTGTGTCATTTTGTGTCTATTTTCATTCCCAATCGGTCTCATACCAATTGGACTTGTAAATTTTCAGTTTTGATGGCTCAATGGGACCTTGGTCATATTACCAGCAGCATGACCACATTGAATCCGAATTTAAACTCAACTCCAATACCTCCAACACACTTCATTTGGTCACAAATGACCATTTGTCACCTCAAACTAGGTCAAACACATCATTTCACCATTTCTCACACTTTTGACTCTTAAACCCTAAGTGTCCAAAACCCTAACTCACTAAATTGTTGCATTTAACCAAATCTAAGCATATCAATCTCACTTCCAAATTCATATAAGCTTGCCTACACTTTTAATCCAATCAAATTCATGCATTATCATAGCAAACCCTAGCTGACCAAAATCCATGATTAGTCCTCCAACAATTAATTTGTAACACCCCTATGTTCGGTAGTGCGTACTACTGTTCCGGTGACCAGTGTTGTCCGGACAGCTAGGATGCCTAGAACTACACTTCGATATGAGTGAGGAGACATAAAATAATGAAATAAAAGAAAAGAAAATACAAGAAAAACAAAGGAAAAATAATAGTAAAGAAATGCAACCAAGTGAAGCGAGCCGAGAACCCTAGCGATGGGTGACCGCACCAAGAAGTCACGGCGCGGACCGTTGACTAACCCTGGACTGCGGGGAACCCTGGAAAATATTTTTAGGACTTAAATAGACCCCTATTGAAGTATAAATATCATTAGAAATATTAAATGAAAATTAAATAATTAGTACAAAGAAAAGTGAGAAATCGAAAAACGGACAAAACCCGGTGTTACCAAAAAATCGGGAATACAACCCAAACAGGGGCATTGTGGTCATTTGACATCCTGAGTTGTCTTTTGACCTAAATGTCCATTAAAAATAAATAATATTACACTTGGAAAATATAATGAAAAATTAATTTAGGGGTACCTAATGTAAATAGTAAAAATGGAGGGTAAATTGACTAATTAACACATTTAAACATATAATATAGTTTATAATTGGTGAGTGGAGCACTAAGGATTATAATAACCATTAAATGGGCAGATTTCTCCACTAACTAACTCATTTTCTTCAAGCTTCCAACAATGGCCGATTGTCACTCCCAATTCTCCATGGAAAATTTTCCATGCAAAGCTTAATTCTCTCCCATTTTCAACATAAAACTATAAATTCTCTTCATTAAACTTGGTCCACACCTCTTGGGCAGATTATAGGGAACAAAAAGGAAGAAATTTAGTGAAGATTTAACAAGCCCCAACAATAGGTAAGTGTTTAAATTATGTTTTTTCTTAAGTAAAGTTTATGGGAAGCTTGAGATAAAATGATTGATGAAGAAATTTTGAGTTCTTGGTGAGTTATGATGGTGTGTACTTTTGGCAGCCATGGAAACACCTTGAAGGCAGTTTATTTGTGCTTGTAAATGGTGAATTAAATGATTGATTAAATGTATATTGTGTAGGAAATTGTTTGGGTGATGTCTACTTAGTATATGTAAATGTAAAATGAAATTTAAAGCTTGGAAAGTAATGGAATGTAAGTGTACCATTGTGGCAGTTTGCTAACTCTTGAAGAATGCTGAAATTCATGCTTGGTTTATGGAATAATGATGTTAAAATGTGTTGGTTGTTATGGCAGTTTGAGTGTGTCTAAGGTGGTGTGAACTGGGACATGTAAATGAGCATAAAAAGGTGATTGAATTGTTGTAAATTGGATTGAAAAATTCTGCACTTGTTGGTGTATGTTGAATGTAATTGTAAGCTGCCAAAATGACCTATAATGTGTTGTGAATTATGTTTAGGTTGTGGTACAACCAGAATTGGTTTGAATGTTAAGTTTGGTGAGTGTTAAAAGTGATGCTTGATGTGTATGCAAGAAATGTAATAAGGCAGTTTGAGTTTTAGGCCTATAACTTTAAGTGTGTGGCTCCAATTGGTATGAGACCAATTGGAGGTGAAACTAGGCACAAAATGTGCCAACTTTCATGAAGGAAGCATACCAAAATTCTGCTTGCAAGGTAGCTTGAAAAATGACCAAATCCGGATTAAGTGCAAATGTGGCCTGAAAATTGACCATTTGGGCAGCAGTTAGTTTTTAGGCCATAACTCACTCAAAACAGGTCCAATTGACCTGAAATTTTAACCATGAATAGTTAAGACCCATATATACAAGTCTTATGAAGACACAACAGCCCAAAAATGACCATAAGCAAGCCAAACAGCTTGCACAAGTTCGGGTCCAAAAACTGGCCGAACCTAATATGACCTAAAATGACTAATTTTAGTGCAATTTGACCAGCAATAGTAAAATGACCATAACTTGGTCTACATAACTCAGAATGACCTGAAAATTTGCCCTGCGTTCCATAAGACATAGATCTACAAGTTTTTAGTTTTGACCAAAAATCGAAAACTGAGGGAACTAGGTCGTCCGGCTAGGTCAAAGTAGTATTCCTGAATCCAGCAAATTGCAAGAAAATGCAGTATACACGGAAATAAACTTGGTAACATGTACCAACCCTAAAAGACTATCGAATGTGACATGTTAATAACATTAAAACCTAATTTACCTAGAGTGCATCGAGGGTTGACATATTAGGTTGACTAAGCAAATATTAGAATTCAGTGAATTAATTATCAAATATTATCGTTAGAGACAGTTTAATTTAGTACTGAAACACTTCAAATTGTGTTTCTCAGTTAGCAAAGACTCAGGAAAAGGGAAGGAAACACTGAGTGAAGACCGGGAGACAGTTATCAGAGGTTTGTGCACAACAACTATTTCTTTTGAATTTTTCAATTGAAATGAATTATGACTATTTGTACATTATTGTTTAAAATTATGAAAATGTGTTTGAATGGATATTTATCGCTTGAAAAGCACTGTAAATGGTTTGAAATTATGAGAAATTGTTTGACTGATATTGATAGATACCTATTGATTGAAAAGCATTGGAAATGGTTTGAAACCACAGCTATCATGTATATTGATTGTATTCCTCGCTAGCTTGTCTAGTGGGACGAATTGAATTCCCTCTCTGGCTGAAGTGTTGAGGTGTGTGCCTGTTGAGGATGAATTGGATGAGTACTCATATTTTTGCTAGCTAGCTATGTTATTCCTCATTAGTCATTGACTTTTGGGACGAATTGAACTTTGGAACATGATTAAGCTGTGTGTGATTTATTGATTTATATTATGAGATTATGAAATGGAGTTAAATCCTTATTGACATTCACCGTCTTTTGAAGTTAACTATGTTTTGATCTCTGAGATTTATTGTGATATTGTGTTAAATACCTTCTGACATTCATTGTCTTGAATTTAACTATGATTTTACGTATCCATCATTTAAATGATTTTTGAATTGTGATTTAAAGTTGTATTTGGTAAATGTTATGCACCACTGAGACATTGTCTCAGCGATAGCTTTTTATTGCTGTCGCAGGTAGACAGACGGACAGGGCAGCAGACTAGGCTGCTAGTACATCCAGCGAGAGATTCTCGGGTATAACGAGTATACCACATTTTGCATTTTGTACTGTAATGTATGACCACTGTATGTATATATTGTTTTTGGTTTTGAGCAGTTGTAAATTAAAATTGTACATTGAAGTTGTAAAGTAAATTATGAGTTATTTTGACTTGTAAAAATTGTATTATATTTCTTGTATCTCAGTCTTTGAAAAATTACTATGGATTTGAGTTGAGAAATATGTTGTTTTGAGAAATATGTTGGAGTTGAGATTTGGAAAAATATTGAAGTGCTTTTTACAGGTTTTTCTGAAGAACTGTTTTATCCAAAATACAGATGGCACTCTGCCAAAATTTTTACAGAAATTCCAAATAATTCAAATGTGTTAGTTCTATCACTTCATTTCAAAAAGTTTTTTTTAACACCTGTAAATAGTGTTCACCACTGTAAAAGAAGTAAGAAAAGCTTTTAAAATCCCTTGTAGTGTATTTAATGGGTTATCAATAGACGGAGTTGGTAATTCATTAGGTATACTACGGGATCATGTTATGCCTTCTGAGAGGGTAGGGTGTGACATGTTTTAGTGGTATCGAGCTAGTTTTTAAATTCTGTTTTCACTGTTATTTGAATATTCTTTCTTCATAGTACAACCGCTCAATATCATTGTTTGATACATACGATACATTACATTATAAATATGCACTAACGGAGGAAATCTCCTTGTGTTATTTGTTCAGAGTGCGAGATCCTCGCATTGACCATGGAAGAGGGTGATCGTTCGATCGATCAATCTATTGAGGCTGAGGTGCAAGGGATGCCTAGCCCTCCAAAATTTGATGGTTGTTGCACCGGCTCTGCGATCTGCGATTTCTGCTCGATTCGCTCGTGAGATTGCAATGTTCCAACAAATGGCTAGTAATGTGCCTACTCAAGTCCCAATCTGAGACACGATGGTACAACCACGTCTCTGCTAGGCGATATGAAAAATTGATGAAATATGGGGCTCTGAGTTCAAGGGGCGGTAGATCCTCTAGAAGTGAGCAGTGGTTAGAGAGGATGGATAGGGTATTCAAGAAAGCGCATTGCGGAGGAACTCAGATTTGAATACTCGATATCTTTGCTCTGAGGATGCTTATGATGGTGGAAAACCATTCCCCATGCAGTAGAACTGCGATGCTAACCTGGAATGACTTTCTCAGGGAATTCAGACAAAAGTATGTCCCCGATGCTTATGTATACTAGAAGCTACAAGAGTTCCTAAGTCTGAAATAGGGGAGCAGATCAGTGGCTGAGTATGAAAGAGAATTTTCCCGCCTTAGCCATTATGCAGTAAGTTTACTTGCTACCAGTAGGGAAAGATGCAAGAGGTTTGAAACCGGCTTGAAGCCTAGTATCAGATTACAAGTGGTCGGATTCAAACACACTAACTTCTCTGAACTTGTTTCTCAAGCCCTAGAGTTGGAAAGAATTGAGTCTGAAGCTACTCCTGAGAAAAAGCAATCAGAGAAGACAGAGAAAGAGGGAAAATTAGTAGAACAGAGTTCCAGTGGTCCTACTAGAAAGAGGAAGAACCATGGGGGACATGGCAGAGGTGGCAAGAAGTCTGGTAGGGGAAGATATTCGTGATGAAGCCTCCCTATCAGTCGGCCAGTACCAGAGGTTCCTACCCTCCCCGCCAATGTGAAACTTATGGAAGAAATCATGGTGGGATATGCTACAAGGCTATTGGAGCCTGTTATAACTATGGAGGCACAGGACACTTTGCCAAGGCGCACCGATGAGTCGCAGAGTTGGACCACCTCCTACTCTGCGGAGAGGGTCGGTTGAGCCACTGTCACGAGTTCACAACCACCCAGCCAAGGTAGAGGCAGGGGTAGAGGTAGCCCAGCAGGCAGCCAAGGCACAGTGAAACATTCAGAGCAAGACAGTGCTCCAGTCAGAGTCTATGCAATGAGACAGAGGGAAGAGGCCGAGACATCTGATGTTGTGGCTGGTACCTTGTCACACCCTACCCCTCTGTAAGGCATAACATGATCCCGTAGTATACCTAATGAATTACCAACTCCGTCTACTGATAATCCATTAAATACACTACAAGGGATTTTAAAAACTTTTCTTACTTCTTTTACAGTGGTGAGCACTATTTACAGGTGTGAAAGACTTTGGTGAACTGAAGTGAAACAACTAACTCATTTGATTTATATGGAGTATCTGTAAAAATTTTAGCAAGGTGCCATTTGTATTTTGGACAAAACAGTTCTTCAGAAAATCTGTAAAAAGCACTTCAATATATTTTCAAATCTCAACTCCAACATTTTTATCAACACAACACATTTCTCAAGTCAAATCCGTAGAAATTTTTCAAAGTCTGAGATAAGGAAATATAATACAGTTTTTACAAGTCAAATAGCTCATAATTAATTTACAACTTCAAGGTACAATTTGAATTTGCAACTGCTCAAAACCAAAAACAAAATATACATACAGTGAATATACATTACATTACAAAATACAAAATGCGGTATACTCACTATACCCAAAAATCTCTCGCTGGCGGTACTAGCAGCCTAGTCTGCTGCCCTATCTGTCTGTCTACCTGCGACAGCAATAAAAAGCTATCGCTGAGACAATGTCTCAGTGGTGCACAACATTAACCAAATACAAATTTTAAATCACAATTCATAAATCATATCAATAGTGGATACTTAAAACCATAGTTAAATTCAAGACAATGAATGTCATAAGGAATTTAAACTCCAATTCACAAATTATCAAAATTCATAATAACACAATTTAGTCAAATAGTTTAAGAATACCGTATTGCCAATTCATGCACAATTTGATCAAATAAATGAATAATACCTTTTTGCAAATCAATAACACAATTAATCAAATAACTGAATAATATCGTTTTGCAAATCAATAACACAATTCGATCAAATAATTGAATAATATCATTTTGCAAATCAATAACACAATTCGATCAAATAATTGAATAATATCGTTTTGCAAATCAATAACACAATTCGATCAAATAATTGAATAATATCGTTTTGCAAATCAATAACACAATTCGATCAAATAATTGAACAATACAATGTTGCCAATCAATAACACAATTTAGGTCATGACACACATTTTTCCATATATGCCGTGTTGTACACCACGACAAGACATACTCACCCCAATAATCGAAATCAATGAGGGAGGAAGCTAGCTATCTAATGAGTACTCATCCATACTCACCTCAGACTGGGAAGTCAAAGAGGGAGGAACATAATCATACTCACCCCAGACTGATAAGTCAAAGAGGGAGGAATAATCACACTCACCCCATTAATGGAGGAGGAACATAGTATCAGTGTCATGCCAATTGTGAGTCAAAACAATTCCAAACATTTTATTCAAATGATCCGTAAGAATCCAATAAATTTCCAAAGTTATAATTTCATTCACAAATTGGCAACACAATTCGTAATTCACTTCAATTTCCACAAAAACCATTTACAGTGCTTTTCAATCAATAAGTATCCATCAATATCATTCAAACAATTTTTTCACTGTTTCAAACCATTCACAATGTTTTTCAATCAATAAGTGTCCATCAAACACATTTCCACAATTTAAAACAATAATATACAAATAGTCAATATTTCAATTGAAAATAATTCAAAAGAAACAGTTGTTGTGCACAAACCTCTGATATTTGTCTCCTGGTCCTAACTCAGTATTTCTTTCCCTTTTGCTGAGTCCTTGTTAACTGAGAAACACAATTGAAGTGTTTGATCAAATTAAATTGTCTCTATTGATGGTGTTTGTTAAATAATGCACTGAACTCAATTATTCACTTAATCACCTAATATACCGACCCTCGTTGCGTTTTAGGTAAATTAGGTTTTAGTGTCGTTAATATGTCACATTCGATAGGGTTTTAGGTTTGGTACGTTTTGCCAAACTCGTTTCCTTGTTTAGTGCATTTTAATGCAACTTCTTTGGATTAGGGATCTGGTTTGACCTAGCCGGACGGCCTAGTTCCCTCGGTTTTGGGCTTGGTCAAAACTACAAACTTGTAGATCTATGTCTTATTGCACGCGGGCAAAATTTTAGGTCAATCCGAGTTAAGTAGACCAAGTTATGGTCATTACACTATTGCTGGTCAAATGGTATCAATTTAGGTCAATTTTTGGTCAATTTGGTCAACTCTGGTTCGGCCAGTTTTGGACCCGAACTTGTGCAAGCTTTTGACTTGCTTATGGTCATTTCTGGGCTTTGGTGTCTTCATAAGACTTGTAGGTATGGGTCTTAACTATTCATGGTTAAAATTTCAGGTCAATTGGACCTGTTTTGAGTGAGTTATGGCCTAAACACTCACTGCTGCCCAAATGGTCAGTTTTTAGGTCTCAAGTGTACCTAATCCGAATCGGTCATTTTTCACATCACCTTGCAAGCAGAATTTTGGTATGTTCTCTCAATGAAAGTTGGCACATTTTGTGCCTAGTTTCACCTCCAATTGGTCTCATACCAATTGAGGTTACACATTTAAAGTTATAGGTCTATTTGCACACTGTCCTCTATGTGTCTTTCAAACCCCAATTCAAACACACATTTAACTTGCTCTACCTTAAATCCACATACCCAATTCTGATGTTATACCATTCCATATTCATTTATCACTTCTTACTATGGTCAATTTGGACAGAATACAAACATTCTCAATACATCAATTACAACCCTAAACCACCAAGTCCAAATTTAGCAATATATGTACATAAATACACCTAATCATTACATATAATCTCCACTACTAATTTACATATACATTCATCAATTCTTCTATGTCAACATTCTGCCAACACTTCCATCAATACATACAATTATTCAAGGGTTCCCAAGCTGCGAAAATTGTTCTTCAACATCAAAGTGCCCTACAATTTACCAATTCCCATCCAAGTGCATAAATCACCATATATATGTGAAATAATCCTCTAGGATATTAAATCACCATGATCAACATTATTTCTCATCAATTATATGCATAAATATCTCATCAAAAACGTGACTCCATGGCTGTCCAAAATGAAAACAACAATAACTCTTCAAACTCAAAATTTTCCTTCACAAAACCAACACCCATAACATGCACACAAAACTTAACAAAGCTATCTTCAAAATTATGAACTTACCTTATGCTTGGAGCTTGTTAAACCTTGCTTAAACTTCTCAAATTTAGTATCAAACTCTTCCTTGTGATGAGTAGACAAAGTTTCATGAAGGAACCTAAGAGATTGGAGTTGAAAATGGAGAGTTAAGAGAGCTTGCATGAAAAATGGCCATGGTGTTTCCTCTCACCTTCATTCACGGCAATGTTGAGATAACTTTGAGGAAGATGAAGTTCAGCTAATTTAGTGGAGTTACAGCTGCCCTATTATATGTTTATTTTATGCATTAGTGGTCCACTCACAATTTTAATCATATTTTAAGCTAAACTTTCATTTAATCCCACATTAAACCCTTGATTTTAGCTATTTACTTTAGGTACCACCAAATTAATTTTTCATTTTATTTTCTAAGTGTAATATTATTTATTTTTAATGGACATTTAGGTCAAAAGACACTTGGGATGTCAAATGACCATAATGCCCTGTTAGATTCGTTCTCGATTTTTGGTATTCACAGGGTTTTGTCTGTTTTCGATTTCTCACTTTTCTTTGTACTAATTATTTAATTTTTCTTTGATCTTTCTAATGATATTTATTCTTCAACAAGGGTCTATTTAAGTCCTAAAAATGTTTTCCGGGGTTCCATGATCCGAGCTAGTCCACAGTCCACGCCGTGACTTCCTGGTGCGGTCACCCATCGCTAGGTTTCCCGGCTCGCTTAACTTGATCACATTTCTTTGCTATTATTTTTCCTTTGTTTTTCTTGTATTTTCTTTTCTTGTATTTCATTATTTTATGTCTCCTCCCTCATGTCAAAGTGTAGTTCTAGGCATCCTAGCTGTCCAGGACAACACCGGTCACCGGAGCAAGAGAACGCACTCTAGAACTTTGGGGTGTTACAATTCTCCCCCCCTTAAATAAATTTCGTCCACGAAATTTTACCCAATAGCTATCTTACAATAGTCATACGTTTATTTTCTCCTGTCTATATGATCGTATAATCTTCTTTTCCTCAAATTTGTATAAGACTTTTAACAATCTAATACCACGTTTAATTTGTTTGTATAATACTAATATCCTCTTACTATTGTGTTGTCTAATATTTCAGTTCACATTCCTTCTTGAATGACCCTTGAGGTCATGTTAGAATCATTCATCAGTCATTGGTCCTCTGACCATTCTAGTCCATAGTCTTCCTCACATTTGTAATATTTCTTTGTTACACATGAATCAACTGTTCAATTCTCTACTTTCATGACTCTTTTTATCTCAATATTCTATAACTTACTTCCTTTGTCTTGAACTATAACTTTTCGATATTTTAACTTTTGAGTTTTAGATCCCTAAGTAGGATTTTCAAACTTATTTTTAACAATTAAATTATGTCATGGCATAACTATACCAAAACAGATGCCGTTGGCAACTATTCTTATCTAGGTGTACTATCGGGTAGTATGTAGCTCTACACAATAATCTCAAGTCAAGATCAGAATCTGCAACTTACAAAGATAAACATCAAGAACATTGCATAGTTACTACGATACATCCCAATAGATCAAACTTTGTTATCTTTTATTCTTTTTGAATTCACTGATATTCGAATCTTATTCTGATTACAATATCCAATAGCAATTTCTAACAGTAACCTCCTTGCCCTCATCTAGACCAATTCCATTACTGCATCTTACTTTTACGTCCTCTTGCCTTACATTAAGTAGGCTCGCCAATTAGCTTTATAATTTATGGTGTGTTAGAAAATACTTTTCGATAAACTTTTTCAAAACTAATTTCACTTATTATCACAATCCTTATCTTAAGGGCTAATCACTAATGCGTCAAAATTTATTCCCCTGTAAAGAAATAACAACAGAACATATAGTTCTAACACTAACATAAAAATATGCAAACTCCAGGTCAAACAATACATATATATATCTTAGTTGCTAATTGAGAAAGTACCAGCAATGATGTCAAAAGTCTCAGTCTCTTTTCTGTCGTATAGCGTATACTCTAGTTGAAGCATCACCTGTTTTGGTTGATTCACGATGAGTCGACTTCTAGGTGTACTACCCTACCTCTATCTTTGCCTCTACTAAGCGATGGTGAACTCTTTGGGGTAGAAACTTGGGTTGATCCCTTTGGTGTAGTAAATGATCCGGAAACGACTGGATTTACACAATCCCTAGCAAAATGGCAGTCTCTCCACGTTAAAAAATGCTCCTAAGCCACTATAGCATAACCCACAATGTGGTTACCCACAAGATTCACAAAGTCGATCCGACAGCGCATTTACGGGTTTGTTGAGTTTCTTTGATCGGATCGAGGTGGTTTCTGTCCAACAGATCTATCTCTACCGGACTTCGTACTCTCTCTGTTGTTGCGCCCCACGTTTTTCCTCTTTCCAGGAGGACCACTAGAACTCTGTTCTGCTGACTTTCCCTCTTTTACGCCTTCTCCGATTTCTTTTTCTCAAGAGCGCTTGATTCAATTCTTTCTAATTCTAGTGCTTGAGAAATAAGTTCAGAGAACTTGTTATGTTTGAATTCGACCACTTGTAATCTGATACTAGGCTTCAAGCCGGTTTCAAACCTCTTACATCTCTCCCTGCTGGTAGAAAGTAGACTTACTGCATAATGGCTTAGGCGGGAGAATTCCCTTTCATACTCAGCCACTGATGCCTGTTTGGACTTAGGAATTCTTGCGACTTTTGGTCTACATAAGCATCGAGGACATATTTTTGCCCGAATTCACGAGGAAGTCATTCCATGTTAGCACTAGGTTCTACGGTGTGGGAATGGTTTTCCACCAGTCATAAGCATCTCCTGTAGTAAGGATCTGAGTACTCAAATCGAGCTCTTACATGCAATGCAGTTTCTTGAATACCCTATCCATCCTCTCTAACCATTGTTTAGCTTCTAGAGGATCTACTGTCCCCTTAAACTCTGTAGCCCCATACTTCATCAATTTATCATACTGCCTGGTAGGAGACTGTGGTTGTACCACTGGTGTCTGTATTGGGACTTGAGTAGGCGCATTACCAGCCATTTGTTGGAAATTTGCGTCTGTGCGAAAGCGGAGAAATGCGGTGCTGCGGGTGGTCTTCTTTGAACCACTAACATTTTGTCTACTGGGCATCCCTTTGCATCTCAGCATCTATCGATTGATCGATTGAACGATCACCCTCTTCCATAATCAATTCAAGAATTTTAGACCTCCTGCACAATGATACAAGGAGATTTCCTCCCGTTAGTGCATTTTTATAATGTAATGTACTGTATGTATCAAACAATGATATTGAGCAGTTGTACTGTGAAGAAAGAATATTCAAGTAACAAGTGAAAACAGAATTTAAAAACTTTGCTCTGATACCACTAAAACATGTCACACCCTACCCCTCTGTAAGGCATAACATGATCCCGTAGTATACCTAATGAATTACCAACTCGTCTCACGATAATCCATTAAATACACTACAAGGGATTTTAAAAACTTTTCTTACTTCTTTTACAATGGTGAGCACTATTTACAGGTGTGAAAGACTTTGGTGAACTGAAGTGAAACAACTAACTCATTTGATTTATTTGGAGTATTTGTAAAAATTTTGGCAAGGTGCCATTTGTATTTTGGACAAAACAGTTCTTCAGAAAACCTGTAAAAAGCACTTCAATATATTTTCAAATCTCAACTCCAACATTTTTATCAACACAACACATTTCTCAAGTCAAATCCATAGAAATTTTTCAAAGTCTGAGATAAGGAAATATAATACAGTTTTTACAAGTCAAATAGCTCATAATTAATTTACAACTTCAAGGTACAATTTGAATTTGCAACTGCTCAAAACCAAAAACAAAATATACATACAGTGAATATACATTACATTACAAAATACAAAATGCGGTATACTCACTATACCCAAAAATCTCTCGCTGGCGGTACTAGCAGCCTAGTCTGCTGCCCTATCTGTCTGTCTACCTGCGACAGCAATAAAAAGCTATCGCTGAGACAATGTCTCAGTGGTGCACAACATTAACCAAATACAAATTTTAAATCACAATTCATAAATCATATCAATAGTGGATACTTAAAACCATAGTTAAATTCAAGACAATGAATGTCATAAGGAATTTAAACTCCAATTCACAAATTATCAAAATTCATAATAACACAATTTAGTCAAATAGTTTAAGAATACCGTATTGCCAATTCATGCACAATTTGATCAAATAAATGAATAATACCTTTTTGCAAATCAATAACACAATTGATCAAATAACTGAATAATATCGTTTTGCAAATCAATAACACAATTCGATCAAATAATTGAATAATATCGTTTTGCAAATCAATAACACAATTCGATCAAATAATTGAATAATATCGTTTTGCAAATCAATAACACAATTCGATCAAATAATTGAACAATACAATGTTGCCAATCAATAACACAATTTAGGTCATGACACACATTTTTCCATATATGCCGTGTTGTACACCACGACAAGACATACTCACCCCAATAATCGAAATCAATGAGGGAGGAAGCTATCTATCTAATGAGTACTCATCCATACTCACCTCAGACTGGGAAGTCAAAGAGGGAGGAACATAATCATACTCACCCCAGACTGATAAGTCAAAGAGGGAGGAATAATCACACTCACCCCATTAATGGAGGAGGAACATAGTATCAGTGTCATGCCAATTGTGAGTCAAAACAATTCCAAACATTTTATTCAAATGATCCGTAAGAATCCAATAAATTTCCAAAGTTATAATTTCATTCACAAATTGGCAACACAATTCGTAATTCACTTCAATTTCCACAACAACTATTTCTGATGCTTTTCAATCAATAAGTATCCATCAATATCATTCAAACAATTTTTCACAGTTTCAAACCATTCACAATGTTTTTCAATCAATAAGTGTCCATCAAACACATTTCCACAATTTAAAACAATAATATACAAATAGTCAATATTTATTTCAATTGAAAATAATTCAAAAGAAAGCTTGTTGTGCACAAACCTCGATATTTGTCTCTGGTCCTAACTCGGTATTTCTTTCCCTTTTCTTTGAGTCCTTGTTAATCGAGAAACACAATTGAAGTGTTTGATACCAAATTAAATTGTCTCTATTGATGGTGTTTGGTAAATAATGCACTGAACTCAATTATTCACTTAATCACCTAATATACCGACCCTCGTTGCGTTTTAGGTAAATTAGGTTTTAGTGTCGTTAATATGTCACATTCGATAGGGTTTTAGGTTTGGTACGTTTTGCCAAACTCGTTTCCTTGTTTAGTGCATTTTAATGCAACTTCTTTGGATTCAGGGATACTGGTTTGACCTAGCCGGACGGCCTAGTTCCCTCGGTTTTGGGCTTGGTCAAAACTACAAACTTGTAGATCTATGTCTTATTGCACGCGGGGCAAAATTTTAGGTCAATCCGAGTTAAGTAGACCAAGTTATGGTCATTACACTATTGCTGGTCAAATGGTATCAATTTAGGTCAATTTTTGGTCAATTTGGTCAACTCTGGTTCGGCCAGTTTTGGGACCCGAACTTGTGCAAGCTTTTGACTTGCTTATGGTCATTTCTGGGCTTTGGTGTCTTCATAAGACTTGTAGGTATGGGTCTTAACTATTCATGGTTAAAATTTCAGGTCAATTGGACCTGTTTTGAGTGAGTTATGGCCTAAACACTCACTGCTGCCCAAATGGTCAGTTTTAGGTCTCAAGTGTACCTAATCCGAATCGGTCATTTTCACATCACCTTGCAAGCAGAATTTTGGTATGTTCTTTCAATGAATGTTGGCAGTTTTTGTGCCTTGTTTTTCCTTCTATGGGTCTCATTCCAATTGAGGTTACAGCTTTTATGTTTTAGGTCTATTTTCACACTGTCCTGTATTTGTCTTTCAAACACAAATACAAACACACATTTAACTTGCTATACCTTAAATCAAAATAGCCAATTCTGATGTTATACCATTCCATATTCATTTATCACTTCTTACTATGGTCAATTTGGACAGAATACAAACATTCTCAATACATCAATTACAACCCTAAACCACCAAGTCCAAATTTAGCAATATATGTACATAAATACACCTAATCATTACATATAATCTCCACTACTAATTTACATATACATTCATCAATTCTTCTATGTCAACATTCTGCCAACACTTCCATCAATACATACAATTATTCAAGGGTTCCCAAGCTGCAGAAAATTGTTCTTCAACATCAAAGTGCCCTACAATTTACCAATTCCCATCCAAGTGCATAAATCACCATATATATGTGAAATAATCCTCTAGGATATTAAATCACCATGATCAACATTATTTCTCATCAATTATATGCATAAATATCTCATCAAAAACGTGACTCCATGGCTGTCCAAAATGAAAACAACAATAACTCTTCAAACTCAAAATTTTCCTTCACAAAACCAACACCCATAACATGCACACAAAACTTAACAAAGCTATCTTCAAAATTATGAACTTACCTTATGCTTGGAGCTTGTTAAACCTTGCTTAAACTTCTCAAATTTAGTATCAAACTCTTCCTTGTGATGAGTAGACAAAGTTTCATGAAGGAACCTAAGAGATTGGAGTTGAAAATGGAGAGTTAAGAGAGCTTGCATGAAAAATGGCCATGGTGTTTCCTCTCACCTTCATTCACGGCAATGTTGAGATAACTTTGAGGAAGATGAAGTTCAGCTAATTTAGTGGAGTTACAGCTGCCCTATTATATGTTTATTTTATGCATTAGTGGTCCACTCACAATTTTAATCATATTTTAAGCTAAACTTTCATTTAATCCCACATTAAACCCTTGATTTTAGCTATTTACTTTAGGTACCACCAAATTAATTTTTCTTTTTATTTTCTATGTGTATTATTATTTATTTTTAATGGACATTTAGGTCAAAAGACACTTGGGATGTCAAATGACCATAATGCCCTGTTCAAGATTACGTTCTCGATTTTTAGATATTCTGGGTTTTGTCCATTTTTCGATTTCTCACTTTTCTTTGTACTAATTATTTAATTTTTCTTTGATCTTTCTAATGATATTTATTCTTCAACAAGGGTCTATTTAAGTCCTAAAAATGTTTTCCAGGGTTCCATGATCCGAGAGCTAGTCAACGGTCCACGTAGTGACTTCTCTGATCACCATCGCTAGGTTTCCTACGCTTAACTTGATCACATTTCCTTGCTATTATTTTTCCTTTGTTTTTCTTGTATTTTCTTTTCTTGTATTTCATTATTTTATGTCTCCTCCCTCATGTCAAAGTGTAGTTCTAGGCATCCTAGCTGTCCGGACAACACTGGTCACCGGAGCAGTAGAACGCACTACCGAACTTTGGGGTGTTACATACCTTCTCAACTTTTAATCAAGATGTGTTTGTGTTATTTGATCCGGGTTCTACCCATTCTTATGTGAGTGCTAGCATCATTGATTGCATTGCTGTTCCATGTACACAAATGGACTTTGAGGTGCTAGTAACAAGTCCGCTAGGACAGGAGGTCAGGGTTAATAAAATATATAGAGATTGTCCTTTGGTGATCCAAGGACACACTTTTCTGTCTGATTTCATTGAAATGCCCTTCAGAGATTATGATATCATCTTGGGCATGGATTGGTTAGCTAGGCATCATGCCATGATTGACTGTAGGCTGAAGACAATCACTTTTGGTCTCCCTCAGTACAGTGATGTGGTAATACATGGGGAGAGGCAGTTATTGCCATCAAACATCATTTCGGCTACACTAGCCAAAAAAATGATAAGAAAGGGGAGTGAAGCATACTTGGCACATGTGGTAGACACCCAAGTGGGGAGTCCAGCATTGAAGGACATTCCTACAGTATATGACTTTCCAGATGTATTTCCTGATGAATTGCCAGGATTACCTCCAAAAATAGAAGTGCAGTTTGAAATTAATGTTATGCCTGGTGTGGATCCAATCTCCATAACGCCATACAGAATGGCACCAGCAGAGTTGAAGGAGTTTAAGATACAATTGCAAGAATTACTTGAAAAGGGCTTCATCCGCCCTAGTGTGTCACCTTGGAGAGCACCAGTGTTGTTTGTTAAGAAGAAGGATGGTACTCTCCGCTTATGCATTGACTATCGGCAGTTGAATAAGGTGACAATAAAGAACAGATATCCATTGTCATGCATTAATGATCTGTTCGACCAGTTGAAGGGTGCAGCAGTATTCTCCAAAATTGATTTGCGATCTGGTTATTATCAGTTGAAGGTGCAAGAGCAGAGTATTCCAAAAACTGCTTTTAGAACTCAGTATGGCCACTATGAGTTTCTAGTAATGCCATTCGGGTTAACAAATGCTCTAGCTGCTTTTATGGATCTGATGAACACTATCTTCAGACCATATCTCGATCAATTTGTGGTGGTGTTTATTGATGACATTTTGATATATTCGAGGAATGCAGAGGAGCATGACAGACATCTGCGAATTGTACTGCAGACTTTAAGGGAGAAACAGCTATACGCCAAATTGTCGAAGTGTGAATTTTGGCTGAAAGAAATCTCCTTTTTGGGACATGTTGTGTCGGTGAAGGGATCAAGGTAGATTCGGCCAAGGTAGAAGCTATCCTTAATTGGAAGCGCCAGAACATCACGAAATCGCGATTTTAGGTTTAGCTGGATATTACCGTCGGTTTGTGAAAGGGTTTTCTATGTTATCTTCTCCAGATCAATTTGCTTGAAAAGATGTAAAATTTCGGTGGGATGAGATAAATGCCGCAAAGTTTTGATGAGTTGAAGAGGTATTTGGTGAAGCTCAGTCCTGACTTTACATACTCTGGGTAAAGAATACACTATTTATAGTGATGCTTCTCACAATGGGTTAGGCTGTGTACTGATGCAAGATCGGAATGTCATTGCTTATGCATCACGCCAGCTGAAACCGCATGAGAGGAACTACCCAACACATGATCTGGAGCTAGCAGCTATTGTTTTTGCTCTGAAGATCTGGAGACACTATTTGTATGGGAGAAATGCTACAATTACACAGATCACAAGAGCTTGAAGTACTTAGGCACCCAGAAGGAATTGAATTTGAGGCAGAGGAGATGGTTAGAACTCATTAAAGATTATGATTTCTTAATAGACTATCAGCCAGGGAAAGCAAATGTGGTGGCTGACGCTTTAAGTCGCAAGACTATGGCAAGTCTCAGAGTTTCTCCTTTGTCCATGGTATATGAATTGAAAGCATAGCATGCCAGTTTAGAGATTGATGATGAGGGACAAACAGTAGTTGCATGGCATGTACAGCCAGTGTTGATTGATCAGATCAGAATGGATGCTCAGAGTGATGAAAAATATCAGAAGCTACTGAAAGAAGTCTAGCAGGGCAAGAAACCTGAATTTTCTGTGAGAGATGATGGTTTATTACTACATCAGGGTAGAGTGTGCATTCCTAGTGATGTGGAATTGAGACAAATCATTATGAAAGAAGCACATGAGTCTCCTTTTGCTATGCACCCTGGTGGAACTAAAATGTATAGAGGGCTGAAGGAGCATTACTGGTGGATGGGTATGAAGAGAGATATAGCTGAGTTTGTTTCCAAATGCCTAACTTGTCAGCAAGTAAAGGCAGAACATCAAGTTCCAGCTGGTTTGTTACATCCTTTGTCGATGCAGTGGAAATGGGAACGAATAACTATGGATTTTGTTACAGGACTTCCAAGGACACAGAATAGTCATGATGCAGTATGGGTTATAGTTGATAGATTGACCAAGTCTGCTCACTTTTTGCCAGTTCGGATGGACTATAGCCTGGAAAGATTGGCCAGATTGTACATATATGAGATTGTAAAATTGCATGGAGTACCAGTATCAATTGTGTCTGACAGAGATCCTAGGTTCACTTCTAGATTCTGGGGTAGTCTTCAGAGAGCCCTAGGAACGAGATTGAACTTCAGCACAGCATTCCACCCCCAGACAGATGGCCAGTCTGAAAGGGTAATTCAGATATTGGAGGATATGCTACGGGCTTGTGTGATTGAATTTGAAGGTAGTTGGGATACACACTTGCCTTTGATTGAGTTTGCTTATAACAACAGCTACCAATCAAGCATTGGGATGCCTCCATATGAAGCTTTGTATGGCAGAAAGTGCAGAACTCCCTTATGTTGGGATGAAGTAGGTGAAAGGAAGATGATTGGGCCAGAAATTGTTCAGCAGACAGAGGAAAAGATCAGATTGATCAGAGATAGACTCAAGGCTGCATCAGACCGTCAGAAGTCCTATGTTGATCTGAAGAGAAGAGATATTGAATATGCTGTGGGTGATAAGGTATTCCTCAAAGTTTCTCCTTGGAAGAGAATTATGAGATTTGGCAGAAAGGGGAAACTGAGTCCTCGTTTCATCGGACCATATGAAGTTCTGGAAAGAGTGGGTCCTTTGGCATATCGGTTGGCATTACCTCCAGAGTTAGCAAGGATACACAATGTCTTCCATGTGTCCATGTTAAGGAGGCCATCTCATGTACTATCAGTTGAAGAGATTGAGGTAAATCCAGACCTCTCATATGAGGAAGAACCCATAAAAATTTTGGCTTATGAGGTGAAGCAGCTGAGGAACAAACAGATACACCTGGTTAAAGTGCTGTGGAACCATCATTCAGGCCAGGAAGCTACTTGGGAACGTGAAGAGGATATGAGGAGACAGCACCCACAGCTGTTCAGAGACTAATGCCAGGTAAAATTTTGAGACGAAATTTATTTAAGGGGGGAGAGAATTGTAACACCCCTATGTTCGGTAGTGTGTACTACTGTTCCGGTGACCAGCGTTGTCCGGACAGCTAGGATGCCTAGAACTACACTCGATATGAGTGAGGAGACATAAAATAATGAAATACAAGAAAAGAAAATACAAGAAAAATAAAGGAAAAATAATAGTAAAGAAATGCAACCAAGTGAAGCGAGCCGAGAACCCTAGCGATGGGTGACCGCACCGAGAAATCACGGCGCGGACCGTTGACTAACCCTAGACTGCGGGGAACCCTGAAAAATATTTTTAAGACTTAAATAGACCCCTATTGAAGTATAAATATCATTAGAAATATTAAATAAAAATTAAATAATTAGTACAAAGAAAAGTGAGAAATCGAAAAACGGACAAAACCCGGTGTTACCGAAAAATCGGGAATACAACCTGAACAGGGGCATTGTGGTCATTTAACATCCTGAGTTGTCTTTTGACCTAAATTTCCATTAAAAATAAATAATATTACACTTGGAAAATATAATGAAAAATTAATTTAGGGGTACCTAATGTAAATAGTAAAAATGGAGGGTAAATTGACTAATTAACACATTTAAACATATAATATAGTTTATAATTGGTGAGTGGAGCACTAAGGATTATAATAACCATTAAATGGGTAGATTTCTCCACTAACTCATTTTCTTCAAGCTTCCAACAATGGCCGATTGTCACTCCCAATTCTCCATGGAAAATTTTCCATGCAAAGCTTAATTCTCTCCCATTTTCAACATAAAACCATAAATTCTCTTCATTAAACTTGGTCCACACCTCTTGGGCAGATTATAGGGAACAAAAAGGAAGAAATTTGGTGAAGATTTAACAAGCCCCAACAATAGGTAAGTGTTTAAATTATGTTTTTTCTTAAGTAAAGTTTATGGGAAGCTTGAGATAAAATGATTGATGAAGAAATTTTGAGTTTTTGGTGAGTTATGATGGTGTGTACTTTTGGAAGCCATGGAAACACCTTGAAGACAGTTTATTTGTGCTTGTAAATGGTGAATTAAATGATTGATTAAATGTATATTGTGTAGGAAATTGTTTGGGTGATGTCTACTTAGTATATATAAATGTAAAATGAAATTTAAAGCTTGGAAAGTAATGGAATGTAAGTGTACCATTGTGGTAGTTTGCTAACTCTTGAAGAATGCTGGAATTCATGCTTGGTTTATGGAATAATGATGTTAAAATTTGTTGGTTGTTATGGCAGTTTGAGTGTGTGTAAGGTGGTGTGAAGTGGGACATGTAAATGAGCATAAAAAGGTGATTGAATTGTTGTAAATTGGATTGAAAAATTCTGCACTTGTTGGTGTATGTTGAACTGCCAAAATGACCTATAATGTGTTGTGAATTATGTTTAGATTGTGGTACAACCAGAATTGGTTTGAATGTTAAGTTTGGTGAGTGTTAAAAGTGATGCTTGATGTGTATGCAAGAAATGCAATAAGGCAGTTTGAGTTTTAGGCCTATAACTTTAAGGGTATGGCTCCAATTGGTATGAGACCAATTGGAGGTGAAACTAGGCACAAAATGTGCCAACTTTCATGAAGGAAGCATACCAAAATTCTGCTTGCAAGGTAGCTTGAAAAATGACCAAATCCGGATTAAGTGCAAATGAGGCCTGAAAATTGACCATTTGGGCAGTAGTTAGTTTTTAGGCCATAACTCACTCAAAACAGGTCCAATTGACCTGAAATTTTAACCATGAATAGTTAAGACCCATATATACAAGTCTTATGAAGACACCAAAGCCCAGAAATGACCATAAGCAAGTCAAACAGCTTGCACAAGTTCGGGTCCAAAAACTGGCCGAACCTAAAATGACCTAAAATGACCAATTTTAGTGCAATTTAACCAGCAATAGTAAAATGACCATAACTTGGTCTACATAACTCAGAATGACCTGAAATTTTGCCCCGCGTTCCATAAGACATAGATCTACAAGTTTGTAGTGACTGAAAACTGAAAACTGAGGGAACTAGGTCGTCCGGCTAGGTCAAACTAGTGTTCTGGAATCCAGCAAATTGCAAGAAAATGCAGTATACACGGAAATGAACTTGGTAACATGTACCAACCCTAAAAGACTATCGAATGTGACATGTTAATAACATTAAAACCTAATTTACCTAGAGTGCATCGAGGGTCGACATATTAGGTTGACTAAGCAAATATTAGAATTCAGTGAATTAATTATCAAACATTATCGTTAGAGACAGTTTAATTTAGTACTGAAACACTTCAAATTGTGTTTCTCAGTTAGCAAAGACTCAGGAAAAGGGAAGGAAACACTGAGTCAAGACCAGGAGATAGTTATCAGAGGTTTGTGCACAACAACTATTTCTTTTGAATTTTTCAATTGAAATGAATTATGACTATTTGTACATTATTGTTTAAAATTGTGGAAATGTGTTTGAATGGATATTTATCGCTTGAAAAGCACTGTAAATGGTTTGAAATTGTGAGAAATTGTTTGAATGATATTGATGGATACCTATTGATTGAAAAGCATTGGAAATGGTTTGAAACCACAGCTATCATGTATATTGATTGTATTCCTCGCTAGCTTGTCTAGTGGGACGAATTGAATTCCCTCTCTGGCTGAAGTGTTGAGGTGTGTGCCTGTTGAGGACGAATTGGATGAGTACTCATATTTTTGCTAGCTAGCTATGTTATTCCTCATTAGTCATTGACTTTTGGGACGAATTGAACTTTGGAACATGATTAAGCTGTGTGTGATTTATTGATTTGTATTATGAGATTGTGAAATGGAGTTAAATCCTTATTGACATTCACTGTCTTTTGAAGTTAACTATGTTTTGATCTCTGAGATTTATTGTGATATTGTGTTAAATTCCTTCTGACATTCATTGTCTTGAATTTAACTATGATTTTACGTATCCATCATTTAAATGATTTATGAATTGTGATTTAAAGTTGTATTTGGTAAATGTTGTGCACCACTGAGATATTGTCTCAGTGATAGCTTTTATTCTTTATCGCTTGAGTAGGCAGACAGACGAGCAGACTAGGCTGCTAGTACATCCAGCGAGAGATTCTCGGGTATAACGAGTATACCACATTTTGCATTTTGTACTGTAATGTATGACCACTGTATGTATATATTGTTTTTGGTTTTGAGCAGTTGTAAATTAAAATTGTACATTGAAGTTGTAAAGTAAATTATGAGTTATTTTGACTTGTAAAAATTGTATTATATTTCTTGTATCTCAGTCTTTGAAAAATTACTATGGATTTGAGTTGAGAAATATGTTGTTTTGAGAAATATGTTGGAGTTGAGATTTGGAAAAATATTGAAGTGCTTTTTACAGGTTTTTCTGAAGAACTGTTTTATCCAAAATACAGATAACACTCTGCTAAAATTTTTACAGAAATTCCAAATTATTCAAATGTGTTAGTTCTATCACTTTAGTTCAAAAAGTTTTTTTTTAATACCTGTAAATAGTGTTCACCACTGTAAAATAAGTAATAAAAGTTTTTAAAATCCCTTATAGTGTATTTAATGGGTTATCAG
Organism: Hevea brasiliensis; assembly: GCF_030052815.1. Taxonomy (NCBI): domain Eukaryota; kingdom Viridiplantae; phylum Streptophyta; class Magnoliopsida; order Malpighiales; family Euphorbiaceae; genus Hevea; species Hevea brasiliensis. The sequence goes on along the minus strand of NC_079493.1, from coordinate 14,294,679 downwards.
TAGACGGAGTTGGTAATTCATTAGGTATACTACGGGATCATGTTATGCCTTACAGAGGGGTAGGGTGTGACATAATTTCTTTTGATTTTAAGTTTATTTCTAAGTTAGTTAAGCTATAAACATAACTAATAAACTAATTTTGCAACTTAAATCACTAACCTCAACTTGGATGCTAGCTCTTCAATTTCTTTCTTCTTTTCTTCTTTCCTTTGTGATCAATCTTCTTCTCAAGTGAGGTTAACAAGTTTTTATGGAAGAATTTGGGGCAAGGTAGGGTTATGTGGTTGTTTACAAGCTTGAACTCAAGCTTTCATGAAGGAAACAATGGTGGAGCTTAGGGAAGGAGGGCTGCCGAACTTGTTGGAGCAGAAAGTGAAGCTTCTTTTATTTTAATTTTATGTATTTTAGGTCTTACTTTATGTATTTGAATGGGCCAAAAATTGTGGGAAATTAAAAATTAATTTTGACATCATTTTGATGTCATAAAAGTGATGTAACTAACTTTTTTTTTCTTTTCCTTTTTTTTTTCTATTCTTCCTTAGTTCTTTAATTTAATTTTTGGTCCCGAAATTTTCTTTTCTCTGATTTTATTTGACAGTTAGGTCAGGAGTCAGCTTTCGGGGTCAATTGCCCCTCGTCGGTTCGACCCAGTTTGCAAATAATTCAATATTTCTTCCGGATCCCTGACCTAATTATTTGACTAGCTTAACAATTCTTTTTCATGATTTTCTCTTTTCCACTGTGTTTGTAATGGTCCTAAGGACCGCAGCGTCACATTTTACAGTTTGAAATTTGAGTTTAATTCGACTTCGCAGTCGTTCCTGAGAAGGTTACCTATCGCTGTGACTCTCAGCTCGTTTAATTTCTTATGTTCTGTTTTTCTTATTTATACTTAACTAATTAACAATTACTAATTATTTATGTTTATGGCTTATCTAGTTGTCTTAAGTGTGGTTCTAATCCCTTTAATTGTCCGGACCGACACCGGTCACCGGAACAGTAAAATATACCAGGCTATACAAATAGGGGTATTACATGTCCAAAACCCACAGGTCATTAGTTTTTAATTAGGTCCTAATGGAACTTAAAATTTTTAAGTTTTCATTTCTTTTATTTCCTTTACACATTTTTATTTGAATTTACCTCAAAAATTTCTTCTAAATTCAATATATTATTTTTATTTAATTTAATTTACATTTTTGTCAAAAATTAACTCTTGAAGTGAATTGACCAAAATGCCCATTATCGGGTTATAGTCCATTTTTTTCATAATCCCGATAAGTCCTTAGGTCTTTAGTTCACTTGAATTTTTATTGTGTCTATCTCAGTTAATTTTTCCTTTATTTTTAGTCCTCAAGGAGGCTTTAAATAGTACTATTCATAGACAAAAAATGATACTACTCAGAGCGCAGAGATTCAGGGTGTTACAATATGCCTAATGAATTATCGAAATACCCTCCATCGATAATCCATTAAATATATTAGAAGGGATTTAATGATTCTAAATTATAGATAAAAGGTTTAATAGTTATTCTAAGGTTTGAGAAAAATATCATGAAATTAATTAAAAAAAAATAAGTATTTTTAAAACTTAAAGAAATTAGATGAAAATTCGGCATGGTTACGGCTAAAAATCTGTCTACCCAAAAATTTTAAACATGTTAAAACAAACTGTATTAATATATTTATAATACCAAATTTATCAAATCAACATTTCAACAATTGATTTCCTCATTCACAACTAAAAGAAATGAATCCTTACAAATTTACATTCATTTGATATCAATAAAATAATATTACATCATCTTTATATAACTACTCAAATATTTCTTGCATACATATAGTTATTATTTACATTAGAAAAAAAAATTCAAAAGTATAACCCTAGAATTATACCCCGCTTACAAAAAGAATGCGGCATTTATTACGCTCGCTCAGCGGTCTTTTCCTTTCGTTTATCTGCAATAGCATAAAAAAAAACCATAGCTAAATACAAAGACTCAGTGGTACACAACTATCAATTTATAAAACCTCACGTAAAACATAAATATTATTTAATAATAAAATACTTCATTTATTCACAATTTAATGAAATATGAAAATAAATGCAAAACTTTCAATAACACATTTCTTATACAATTTAAAAATAGTTAGCGTTGCCGCCATCTCACAGTTTGTGCAATGACACAAAATTTTCGATCAATGCCATGTTGTATACCACGATAAAGCTATCTCAACCCCAACTAACAGAAACTAATGAGGGAGGCAAAGCTAGCTAGCAAATATGAGTGAACCTATCCAATCTCAACCTCAATTGGTAAGCCAGAAAGGAAGGATAAAATAACCAATCTCAACCCCACAAGTGGAGGAAGAACATATCCAATTTCAGCCTCATAAAGTGAGGGAGGAAATCAAAATCTGTCATACCAACTGTGATTTTAAAATAATTGTGACACCCCTCATCCGACTACAGTATAGCCGAGTAAGGCATGCTACATTCGGTGCAGAAGCACCCTATCTTAGCTTACTTTATTCCTTTAATCATTTTCAAGTTATTATCTTTTAATATCAATTGTTTTTTTACGGAGAAACTAACGGAGTTTCTCCTATTTTATTATCGTTTGACGTGTTTTACTATTTACCTGTTTGAAAATTTTAATAATATCTTAAAATAAAAATCTCATCATTTCATGCATCATTTATATATTTCAATTTCATATTCAAATCCATACAATTTCATTTATATCCATTTCCTTACATTCCCACTCATGCTCAACTCATTTGTGAAAATTTTCTATTTCCATTAATTTACAACACATAAATATTAATTACAATTTTCTAGTTTACATTTCAACATAAGAAATATTTATACCATACAAAATACATAAAATGACTAATGTGAGCCCTATCTACATGCATTGCTGAGAAGGTGACAACCTTAAACCCTTCTGACACTTCTACAGATCAGAACTCCAAAATCTCTATTTAATATTCGTTGGGCTTTACCTTTAGTACATGTGAGAGGGAAACAAATCCATCGCGCTAAGCATTTCTGCTTAGTGGTGCAATAATATAAAAAAGAAATAACATACAAAATACCGATGGAAAGAAAACATAGTTCAGATAATTTAGATCTAATTATGCTTTAATAAGGTTTCTAAAATTTATATCCCCTTTTTTTATTTTCCTAATTTAGTGCTCTTTGGAGGTGCTTAGTTCATAAGGTTACAGTAAGAATATACAATATACTAATATTCTAATAGCATTATTCTTAACTTAATATTATTATAAAAGGTACATTTGCAATATTTATTTAAATTATATTTCTATTATTAATCTTTTTGTATCATTTAATTCAATACCTTCTAGGTTATCTTAAATTATTTCATAATAATTAAAGTTTCTAGTGCATTCAATAATAGATAACTTTTCTTTTTTCTTTTTTCTTTTTTTTTTTATCATTAGTCCAATTCATTTCAATTCTTTCTAGCATTTTATTAATCGTTTTCTTTGATGATTTTGAGCCTCATTTTATTGAAATCATTCTTGTTCTTTATCTTGATATTTAATTTCCTTACTTTCTTTAATAATCAATTCAATTACATTTATACTTTTTCATGCCCAAGTAACCTATACAAATTGACCGGACTGGATAAACGGGCAAACTATCTCTGGGTACCAGGTACCTCGGGCCATCACATCATCGGTCACAATATGTCTCCTGGTGTGTAGACAAAATGGCTAGTAAGCTATAAAAGCAATTAGGCATAAAGCCAAGTATAACATCAAAATCAGTATAGCCATAGGCTATCATATCACAGAATGGCATGAAGCTATAGACAGTACTGCTATCAGAACCCTATTGGCGTGCCAACCTATCCAAACCAATCACATTAGGCCTACTAGGGCATATTACAAAGTTATTTCTTGAATATTTGTACTTAACATGTAAGGTTACTATTCATTTAGTTATTTAAGTCATAATATTGACTTTCTCATATATAATAGTTATATGAGTTTTAATCACATAGATTTACCACATTTTGATTCCCAAAAGTGTTGGCATTAGTTGCCAATCATTGCTTCTAACCAATGGAGAATAAATCAGAGATTTTAATTTTAGGTGCTAGAGTTCATTGTTTCATTAGGCCATTCTACAGTGAGAATTTGGCCAAATGTTCTTCATCAAAGTTGTTCCTTATTGTCTCTAGTTACATTTCACTTTTTGAATCACCCCATTTGGAGTTTTCTATCTCAAGATATGCCACTTTAAGCAAGGCTGATAGGATTGTTATCTACCCAGAAATTCTAGGCAGAATACCATTCTGCCAGGTTTGGTAGTTCAACTTTGGCTAATAATGTCATTTGGTTAAGTCCAGAATTAGAGTTTGTGTTCAACATAAAAGTTGTTCTAAATTGTTTAAGATTTTCATTGATATAAATTTCAGGTCAATTGGACCTTTCTGCACTGAGTTATGACTAAATGAATGAACACTGTTTATTTGGTCATTTTGCCCAGGCAGAATGTGTGTTATCAGGATTTGGTCAATTTTTAGGGCATCCTAAGTTTGTTTTCTGCACAGGTTTCCTTCATCAAAGTTGTGCTATTATGTGTCTAATTTCATGTCCAATTGGCCTTGTACCAATTGAACCTACACAACTCAAGTTAAAACTGTCCAAACTTGCTGGACTCACATCCAGACTTGCAGGGCACATTGGACAACATGCCTAACCTCCATTCCCTTGGCATCATTCACTCAATTTCCTACTCAAATATGACCAAATGGTCGCTAATTGACCATTACAAGTTCTTTTCATCAATACATAAACAAAATCTCAAATTTGTGCCCAAACCCTAACTCTATCATTTCAATTCATGCATTAACTTACAATTCATTATCCTAACCATAAAATTAGTGTTAAGGGTGGCTATGAAACCATTTTTTAATTCAAAGGAATTCATCAAACCCTAACCCATCTATGGCTGCCGAAATCATGGGATATATATATATATATACACATAATTTTCATTTCTTACTAATTCAACTTAAATCATGTTCTTAAACAAGAAATTAAAAAGAAAAATGAAATATTAGGCACTAACCTTGTGAGTAGAATTTTCCCTTGGCTAACTTCAATTTTTCCTTCACTTTTTCCTCTTCAAATTGCTGCCTCTAACTTGCCCAAGGTGTAAGATCAATTTTTCATGAAGAGGTTATGAGGTTTTATGGTATAGTTGAGTGAGAAATGGAACTTGGGTGATGCTTTAATGGAGGAAGAGAGAGGGAGGTGTGTTTCAGTTGGTCACTCAAGGAAGAAGGCAGATGTTTTTTTCATTTTTTTCCCATTTTATCTCTTTTCAATTGGCTTGTTGAGTTGTGATTGGTGGAGACCTAACTAATGACATCATGTGATGTCATATTTCCCATTTAATTTATTTTCTTTTTCTTTTCTTTTTTACTCATTTTCAATTTAATTTTTAGTAATATTTATTCATATTTTAGATCATAATAATTATTTACTTAACTGGACAAGTCGGCAAAAAATCATCTCTGAAGACGAAATGACCAAAATGTCCTTTGTTTTGCTTAACAGACTAAAATTGTCTGTACCGATCTAAAAATTTTTCTAAACATTTTCTTGGCATTCTAATTCCATAGAAGCCTTAATAACTCTTCTCTGGAGTCTCAAAAAATATTTCATAAATTTTATCTCAAGTTTAGGGCTTCTAGCTGCGAAAACTACAACTTCCCACTGGGTTACCCATCACTAGGGCATTGGCTCATTTAACTTGGTTGTATTTTATTTCTAAAATTTTTCCTAAATTTTTCTTATTATTATTTGAGTTATTTATGACTCCTCACTCTAGTCTAAATATTTTTCCAGCGTTCTAGCTGTCCAGATCGACACTGATCGTCGGAACAGTAGAATGTACGAAATTGCTACAGTGAGGGTGTTACAACAATTTTAAAATAATTTCCATTCAAATAAACGAACATTTCAAATCATCACAAATCATCATATATGGTTAGTAACACATCAACTTCACAAATACTTCTAAATCAAATACATTCAGCCACCCTCATGCTATAATATAATAAATGGCCAAACGTCGGCCTTTTCATCACAATAATAAATTCTTTTCAACATTAAAAATGTTCTCAAAATAATATAAATAATTCTCAATCAATCACACATTTTTTTTAAGACAAGGAAATTCACATTTGAACTTTTAGAAAATCTATTCTTTTCATTTACAAATTTAAAATACTAGAAGATTAGAGTTGTGCACAAACCTTATCTTAGTCTCCTTTCTTAGACTATTTCTCCCTTTACTTCTAACTTCTCTTCTCCACTGAAACACACAATTTCAAAAGCTTCAATACTTATTTTAACTTCCACTAGTAACTAACTAAATAAATTCTAGTGAAATTCCTAAAATAACTACACATTCTAACTATTTCACCAATAATCAGCTCAGGTAAAAGCAAGAATTAGATTGTGCTTTCTTCACAAGATTTTTACATTTATGTCTTACCTTTCATTTGGTTTTTGAATCACTTGATTTTGATTTATAGATCACAAGTTATGACCAAATAAGCAGGATCTGGTCAGATTGCCTTTTTCTTCCAGAATACAGGGCAAACTTTGGACAAGCTTTAGAGCTCAATTTTAGTCAAGTTTCAATCATAATTTATCAAATTAGCCTCCATGAAGGTTGTTTCTTTGTGTCTTAGCTTTCCAATAAGGTAAGATTCACCTCATTTGGAATTTTACACAGTGAGTTATGTTCAAACAAGAAGGAAATGTTCAGATGCATTCTTTACTAATCGCAGGATAGGTTCTTGGCAGTTTTTGGAGTCTGGATTTGAACAAGTTGCAATTAGAATTTGTCATTTCGTTCTTCAGGAAAGTTGCTTCTTTATATCTTAACAAATTAAGAATCACCTCATTTGGGGTCCCTAGAGTGAGTTATTCCCATTTTAATATGAACTATTTGGGGTGCCTTGCTCTTAGGTCCTAGGTTTTGTGACTCAACTTCTAGCAATTATTCAAGATACTTACACACAGAATTCAATCAACTTGTCTTCATGAAAGTTTTAGCATTATATCTTAGCTTTAATTTGCCATAAGTTTCAGGTCATTTAGAATTATAAAAATCAAGATATGGACTTAAAAGTCCAGTCTGGTTAAATTCAGCCAGATTACTTTACATGCCTATTCACAATGCCTATTTCAACATATACAAGCAACATAATTTTCAATAAGCAATACATCCTTTACACACACTAAGCATCATTTTTCTACATAAAAATTATACATTTACATTCGATTTAGCTAAAACCCTAATAGGCATGAAACCCTAAGTAATAACTTTAGAAGAAATTAAGATATTAAGAGTGCACATACCCAAATTTAAGCTCCTAATCTTTGTTTGGCTCATCAATATCACCTTTAATCAACTTTATTTCTCTTCCCTTGAGTTTTTCCCCAACTTGGTGACTTGGTAACCTTCCTAATCCTTGAAATTTCTTGCTTTAAAGTGGTTCTCTCACTAAATTGAAACTTAATTATACTAATTGGAGTGATGAAAATTGAGATTTGGGTGAGAGCTCAAGCTTAAAGAAACAAAAATGGTGGAAGGGAGAGAAGAGGTGGTTCGGCCACTTAAAGAAGAAGATGATGATGATGATGGCTTTTGCCTCTTTAATTAGATATTTATATTATTTAATTCCATAATGGCAAACTTGTAAATATTGGTCAATGACAAACTTGTAATCATGGTGAAATTCATAATATCATTACATTTGACTATTCTTTTAATTATGTTTAATTTTCATAATCATGATTAGTTAAATTAATTCCACTTCATTAACTTAATTAATCTCATTTTATTATCAATATTTGACCTTTAAATTTAATTGACTAAATTTTGCTCTTACCGAGTTTCTGTTCATCTTTTCCATAATGCTTGATAAGTCCCTAACTCCGTTTTTCACTTTGGTTTTTACTCTACTTATTTGAACTTATTTCTTTTCATTTCTTTAACTTATTGATTCATAATAATGCTTCAATTAAGCCTTAATTAAGAATCTTAAAAGGTCCTACATGTGTTAGAGTAGGAACCAGACCCATAGTCACTTCCTAGTGGAGTCACCAATCATTGGGACTTGTGCACATTTAATTGATTTATACTCCACTTCTTTTATTTTTTCTTTAATCTTACTTGATCTTTATTAATTTAAATTATGACTCCTTACCTAAATTTAAGAGTAGTTCCAGACATCTCAGCCTTTCCGGATAGATGTTAGTCGCCGAAACAATAGAACAAACGAGACTATCTCAAGTGGGGCGTTATAATTCTTCTCCTCTTAAAATAAATTTCATCCTTGAAATTTACTTGATATCAAACTCTGAACAGCTGTGGATGTTGCCTCCTCATATCCTCTTCGCATTCCCAAGTGGCTTCTTCTTTAGAGTGGTTCCTCCATAACACCTTTACCAGAGGAATTTACTTATTCCTTAACTGCTTTGTCTCCTTTGCTAGAATAGCCATAGGCTCTCATCATAAGTAAGATCTGGACTAACTTCAATGGACTCCAATGGTAATACGTGTGAAGGATCTGACCTATATCTTCGAAGCATGAATACATGGAACACATTATGAATCTTATCCAACTTTGGAGGCAAGGCAAGTCTATATGCCAATGGACCCACTCTTTCCAAAATCTCATATGGTTCTATGAAGCGAGGACTCAATTTTCCCTTTCTCCAAAATCTCATGATCTTTTTCCATGGTGAAACTTTTAAAAACACCTTATCACCTACATTATACTCAATGTTTTGTCTTTTCAAATCCACATAGGATTTCTACTAGTCAAATACAAGTTTTAGTCTATCCTGAATGATTTTAATTTTCTCCTCAGTTTGCTGCACAATCTCTAGGCTAATCAACTTTCTTTCGCCCACTTCATCCCAACATAAGGGCATTCTACATTTTCTGCCATATAATGCTTCATAAGGAGGCATTCCAATGCTTAATTGGTAGCTATTATTATAAGCAAATTCAATCAAAGGCAAGTGTATATCCCAACTTCCTTCAAACTTAATAACACAAGCCCTAAGTATATCCTCCAAGATTTGAATAATTCGCTCAGATTGACCATCTGTCTGTGGATGAAATGCTGTGCTGAAATTCAATCTAGTTCCTAAGGCCTTTTGAAAACTACCCCAGAATCTAGAAGTAAATCTCATATCTCTATCAGATACAATAGATACTGGCACTCCATGTAATCTCACTATTTCATCAATATACAGCTTAGCCAACCTGTCCAAACTATAATCCATCTTCACTAGTAGGAAGTGTGCAGACTTAGTCAACCTGTCTACAATTACTCAAACTGTATCATGACTCTTTTGAGTACGAGGAAGTCCTATTATGAAATCCATGGTGATCATTTCCCATTTCCACTCGAGGATAGGCAATGGTTGTAATAATCCTGTTGGTACCTGGTGTTCTGCCTTCACTTGCTGACAAGTTAAGCATTTAGCTACAAATTCTGCAGTGTCTTTCTTCATCCCTATCCACCAGTAATGCTCTTTTATAGTTATGTACATTTTAGTTCCACTAGGATGTATGGCAAATGGTGAATCATGTGATTCCTGTAAGATGATCTGCTTTAATCCAACATCATTAGGAATGCACAATCTACCCTGATTTAGCAACATGCCTTCACCATTTAATCGAAATTCTAGTTTCTTGCCATCCCGAGCCTCTTCCATTAAGTTCAAGTAACTATTATCATTCTGAGCTGCTTCTTTAATATGTTTAATTAGCATTAGCTTCACTTGCAGAGCAGCCAAAATCCGCCCATTAGTATCTATCACCAATTTTGCCTGTAATGCTCTAAAGTCATGCACCATAGATGGGGGGTGAGACTTTCAAGATAGCTATGGTCTTACGACTTAAGGCATCTGCCATTACATTAGCTTTCCCTAGTTGATAATTAATCAAACAATCATAATCTTTTATTAACTCCAGCCATCTCCTTTGCCTCAAATTTAGTTTCTTCTGAGTGCTTAAATATTTCAAACTTTTATGATCTGTATAAATATAACATCTTTCCTCATACAAGTAATGTCTTCAAATCTTAAGAGCTAAGACAATTGCTGTAAGCTATAAATCATGGGTGAGATAATTTCTCTCATGTGGCTTAAGCTAGTGTGAAGTATAGGCAATGACATTCCTATCCTGCATCAACACACAGCCTAGTCCATTATGAGATGCATCACTGTAGATAGTATACTCTTTAGCCGGTGTAGGTAAAGTTAAGATTGGAGCTTCAGTCAAACACCTTTTTATCTTATCAAAGCTCTCCTGGCACTGGTTAGTCTATTGAAATTTTACATCTTTCTATAGTAACCTAGTTAATGGAAATGCCAACATAGAAATTCTCTTCACAAATCTGTGATAAGATCCAGCTAAACCAAGAAAACTGCAAACTTTTGTAACATTCTTCGGTGGGTTCCAATTAAGGATAGCTTCCACCTTACTAGGATCCACTTCAATCCACTTTAATTCCCTCTGCTGACACAATATGCACTAAAAAGGCAATTTCCTTTAGCCAAAACTCACACTTGGACAATTTGGCATACAACTGCTTCTCCCTCAAGATCTGTAATATAATTCTCATGTGTTTATCATGCTCCTTTGTATTCTTTAAATACACCAAACTTGTAACACCCCTATATTAAGCAGTCTATGCATTCTACAGTTTCGGTGATCGGTGTCTGTTCGGACAGTCAGGATGTCTAGACATATGCTTATATCACCTAAAAAAGCCCTGAACAAAAATTAATAGTAATTACCAGAAGGTAAAATATAAATAAGAAAAACAGAGCTTAAAAAATTAAATGAGCCGAGGGTCACAGTGATGGGTGACCACACCGGGAAGTGACTGCGAGGTCAGTCCTAACCCTAATTTTGAATAGGAAATTGTGACACCACAGTCCTAAGGACTATTGCGAAGCTAATGGAAAAGAGGAAATCACAGAAAAGAGTTGATATTAGGTCAAATAATTAGGTCAGGACTCTGGAAGAAATACCAGATTATTTACAAACCGGATCAATCTGGCGAGGGGCAAATTGCTCAATTCATCCCTAGAAGTGACTCCTAACGTAACTGTCTAATAAAATAGGAAAAAATTTCGAAATCAAGAATTAAATTAAAGAACTATGGGAAAATTTAAAGAAAAAGAAAAAGGGAAAAGAAATAGATTATTACATCATTTTAGTGACCTCACCATGATGTCAAATTAAATTTTAATTACCTAATTTTTTTGACCAAGTCAAATTCAACTCATATAGACATAACAGTACAAAAAATTAAAAGAAAATATTCATTCCTTCTTCCACCACCAGCCGGCCAAACTCCCCAAGCCTCTCTCTTCCCAGGGTTTCCTCCATTGACAAGCTTTTTAAGCTTGAATAACTTAGTTTTGTCCCATAAATTCTAACCCTAAACCTTAAAAAAAAAACTTCCAATCTACACTAGGCAAGGAGATTGAGGAAGAAAAAAAAAGGAAGAAAAGAGAAGAAATTAAAGAGGTGAAAATCAAAGAAAGATTAGTAACTATTACACTTTATTTTGTATGTATGCCTTGTAAACTAGTGTAAATGTAATCAAACAAGTAAGAAATGAAAGTAATTATAGAGAATTTGAAGAAGTGCTAATTTCAATCAACTCTAGAGGATTAGAGTTTAGTATGCTTAAGTTAAATTGGACATCAGATTAAGCTTACTTGAGGTGGATTAAGTGAATTATACATTGAATTTAAAGTGAATTGATTGATTTCAAAAATTTAGGGTTCTTGAACTTTGAAGTTTGGAGGAAAAATTGGAAGAAATGGTCAATTAATGCAAATGACTTTTATTGAGGTTATAAATGGTCAATTAAGACCAGTTGTGGTGTGTTTAAATTGGTAGAATGAAATTGCAATTTGGATTGGTTAGGGTCACTATTCTGGCAGATTGACCTAAGTCCCTTTCAGGGACTAAAACTGAAAATTTACCAACCCAATTGGTGTGAGGCCAATTGAGAATGAAAATAGACACAAAATGGCACATTTTTCATTTAGAAACTATGCCCAGAAAATGACATTAACATAGTGAATAATTAGGTCAAATCTGGATATTGTGCACTGCCACTGTACCAAAATGACCAAATGAACAATACTGTTCATTTGCCCATAACTTGGGCTAGACAGGTCCAAATGACCTAATTTTTATGGCATTAGAAAGGTATGACATAGCACTACAATTTTCTTGAAGAACACCAATCCAAATTCTATCCATAACTAAGTCATTTTGCCACCCAAAATTAATGGTCCAAAACTGCCATAACCACTTAGGTGCCTAGAAAATCTGGGTTAAACCAATCTGGCCAGCCATGTTCAAATGGCCATATCTTGGGCTAAAAAACTCTAAATATAGTGATTTAAAATGGGAATTAAAGATAAGACAATAAGGAACAACTTTGATGAAGGACATTTAGCCAAATTCCCACTATAGACAGACCAATGGGACAGTACAAACAAGTAACCCAAAACTGAAATTTTGAGATTTAACCCTAATAGGCTTTGAATTGAATTTGGCAATCAATGCCAACAAAAATATGACTCAAAATGTGGTATGTGGGTCTAATTAGAATTAGCATATCTAATTAGTATGAAAAAGTAAATATTTTGATCAAATGGTCAAATAAATAGTAACCACAATTACAATAAGTACAAAGGACTCAATTTTATGGGATAAATTAAGTGTATAAAATTTAATTATTAAATTTATTTATTAGAAATAAATTGAATAGATATTGAAACACTCTAGTTATGTATTTTAGTGGGAAAGGAGCCCTCCAAGGAAGGAGGAGAAATTGAACCAAGACAAATTTAGATAAGAGGTTTGTGCACAACTAACTATTTTGTTATTTTTCTCTTCCAAATTGATTTGAACAAGTTTATTATATGATTTATGATTTTTGTTGTGTTGAGAATTTTAACTTGTTGAATGAAATTGTATAAATTAAATGTAAATTTTCTTATGCATTTAAGGATTTATTGCATGGTTTTAAGGATTATAAATTTTAAGTTTGATGTGTTGCTAACCTTGAGCATGAATTTATAATGATTAAATATGTTAATAGTTTGTAAACACTTTTGTAAATAGAAATTATTTTGAATATGATTTGAAACCATAGTTGACATAGCAATATGTTTTGAATTCTGATTAGCTTATTTAGTGAGATATCTCCTCCACTAGATGGGGTGAGTTCCTTCCTCTTTGACTTGCCAGTGGGGGAAGAGTTAGGATGAGTATTCATATATACTAGCTAGTCTTTGTTCCTCCCTTTTAGCCTCGGTTATTGGGAGAGTTTGAAATGTCGTGGTGTACAACACGGCATCTATTATGAATTTTGTGTCATGGGTCCAACGGTGTAAATTATTGGCAATGCCTTTAAATTATGCATAGTTTGATAAATTGTGGTTGAAATAAATAATTTGTCAGTTATTCAAAATTTTTGTATTGTTTTATGATTTAAAAGAAATATAGATAAATAATTACTATTTGATCAAAATGTTGTTCAACTGAATAATTTGCATGAATGAAAATATTGATTTCTGTGTGTCATGAATTTTGAAGAATTTAGAAATTTTAAATGTTTATTTGTTATGAGTTGTCAAAGCATAAATTGTGTTAAGTTTTAAATTATTAGTTTGTGCACCACTGAGTTCACCACTCGGAGATAACTTTGTATGCTGTCGCAGGTGAAAGCAAATATAAATCAGCTAAGCGAGATTACTGAAAGACACAGTGAGACTATCTTCAGGTATATCATAGGTATACCCTTGTACATTAAATTTTGATGTAATTCTGTAATTATATGTATGTAATTTCATTTGAGCAGTTGTTTCAACTCTTTTGTAATATATTTTTGGACTGTAATTAAATACAAATTATTGTAATATTATCTTGAGATTTTATGTACTTTTAAAGTTTTGTACTACTAAATTTTTAATGCTCCAATGAATATAAATATTAATTTTGTTACCATAATGAGATGTTTCAATGTTTGATTTAATTTAAACTGTGTATTAAGTTGCTTGTACTGATTTGTGAAATGAAATTGAATAATGGAGTTGTGGTTGAGAAAAATATTGGAAGTGTCTTTCTTTTTAGGTTTTAAAGAACTATTTTCTCAAAATACAGACAGAACTCTGCCGAAATTTTCGTAAAAATTGCAGAGATTTTAAATATCTAAAAATTTGATTTATGTTTGGACCTTAAATAAAGGTTTTTAATATTTGAAAAGAAAAATTACCCACCAATTTAAAAATGAACGAAAATTGTTTTAAAATCCCTTGTAATATATTTAATGGGTTACCGGTAGGTGAAGTTTGGTAATTTATTAGGTGTACTACGGGATCATGTTGCATCTTACGAGGAGTAGGGTGTGATAAAACTATCATCAATAAACACCACCACAAACTGATCAAGATATGGCCTGAAGATTGTGTTCATCAGGTTCATAAATGCAACTGGAGCATTAGTCAACCCAAATGGCATTACTAAAAATTCATAGTGACCATATCGAGTCCTGAAAGCAATCTTTGAAATACTGCACCCTCAGTTAATAGTACTCCAATCTCAAATCTATTTTGGAGAATACAACTACATCTTTCAACTGATCAAACAAATCATTAATCCTGAGCTGAGGATATCTATTGTTCATTGTCACCTTATTTAGCTTTCTGTAATCTATACACAGATGGAGAGTACCATCTTTCTTCTTAACAAATAGCACTGGCGCTCCCCACGATGATACACTAGGGCGAACGAACCCTTTATCAAGCAATTCCTATAATTGCACCTTTAATTCTTTCAATTTGGAAAGCGACATCCTATATGGAGTGATGGATATTAGCTCCACTCCAGGCATAACTTCAATCTCAAACTGCACTTCTCTTATTAGGGGCAATCTTGGCAATTCGTCAGGAAAAAATATCTAGAAAGTCATACACTGTAGGGATATCCTTAAGATCTAGACTCCCCATACGTGTGTCTACCACATGTGCCAAATAAGCCTCACACCCCTTTCGAATCATCTTCTTAACTAGTGCAGCTAAAATGAGATTAAAGGGCAACAACTGTCTCTCCCCTTGTATCACCACATCTGTTTACTCAGGGAGGCCAAAAGTGACTATCTTTGATCTATAGTCAATCATTGCATGATGCTTGGATAGCCAATCCATGCCCAAAATAATATCATAATCATTGAAGGGCATCTCGATCAAATCACACAAAAATATGTGGCCTTGAATTACCAATGGACAAAATATAGTCTATTCACTTCACCTCCTATCCTAATGGGTTAGTCACCAACACATCATAATCCATTTTCACACAAGGAATAGCAATATAGCAAACTACTCTAGCACTAATATATGAATGAGTAGAGCCAAGGTCAAACAATACATATACATCCTAATCAAGGAAAAAGAATATACCAGCCACCACGTCAAAAGTTTCTGCCTCCTGTCTCTGATGCATGGTATTTACTCTGGCCGGTGTACTAATCTTCTCAAGCTGATTAACTGTACCATGACTAGCGATAGTACTGCTTCAGCCCCTACTCCTACCTCTATTAGCTGACTGTGAAACTCTTAAGATAGAACCTTGAACTGACCCCTCTGCTGTAATGTAGGGCATAGGTCTCCGTGTACTGTGTAATCTCTGGCAAAGTGTTCAGTTCCTCTGCAGTTGTAGCAAGCTCCTGTGGCTTTAAAACATACTCCCCCATGCATCTTGTTAAAGGTCTCACATGTGCGAATAGACAATGATCCTTTAGATATCTGCTGAATAGGTCTATTTGGCCTCTGCACTGATGATCTACCTCTGCCAAATCTCTGGGTACTAGGTCTCCCAAAACTCTTCCTCTTCCCTGAACCATTGCCTATACTCTGAACAATCGTCTTCGCACTCTTTTCTTTCTCTCCCACTCCCTTCTTAGCTATCTCCTCAAGTTCTACTCTTTTTAGCTCGAGAACCTATGAAATCAAATCTGAAAAATTCATGTACTGGAAGCTCACTACTTGCTTCCTAATGCTCAACCTCAAACCTGCTTCAAACCTCTTACACCTGTCTCTACAAGTAGTAAGTAAGCCTCCCGCATAGTGACTCAATTGGGAGAACTCACTTTCATACTCTGCTACTATCCTATTCTCCTGTCTCAAACCTAGAAATTCCTAGAGTTTCATATCAACATAGGTGTCAGGAACATACTTTTATTTGAATTCTCTAAGAAAATCACCCCATATCAAAATAGGAGGTGTAACACCCCTCACTCGTCTATAGTGTAGCCATGCAAGGTGTGTCACATGGAGTGCCGGAGCACTTGATCTTATCTTCTTTCACTTCAGTTCTTGATTTATTTATTTAATAATCTCTAGGTAAGGTTTAGGCCATTTGCACTGTTTATTAAAATCTGATTAATTTGGTATTCCAAAAATTTTTATCGAAAATTCTGCAGAGTGCCGGCTATAAATCGAAAAAACAGTTCTTCTAACCTATAAATGAACAATTTTCATATATTTTTACAACTCAATCTCAACAGTCTCAACACAAGTCTCAAAATTTCAAAAACTCAATTTCATATATTCATAATGTTCTCAACTCAATTTCATTCATGTTCATGTTGCTCAATTCATATATGAAAATTCTTAAATTTCATTAATTTACAAAATTGCATAAATTAACAGTTTACATATTATACAAATTAATTACATATGAAGGAGCAATTTGTAAACTTACATCACATATACTTATTCAGTACAATTTCTTAATTTGCATTCCAACATTAGAAACATTTATAATATACAAAATACATAATATGCTTAATGTGAGCCTTATCTACATGCATTGTTGAGGAGGTGACAACCTTGAACACTTCTGACACTTCTATAGATCTGGACTCCAAAAATTCTAGTCAAAAGTTCATTGGATTTTATCTTCAGTACCTGTGTGAGGAAACAAATCCATCGTGTTAAACATTGCTGCTTAGTGGTGCAATAATATAACAAAGAAGTAATATACAAATAAAGATAGAAAGAAAACAGATTTCGGATGATTAAGATCTATGATTAATTTAATACCGTTTAAAATTTCTAATACTAACCATCCTTTATCCTACTATATTCTTCTTTAGAGGTGCTTAGTTCATAAGTTTACAGTAGAGATGTACAATAACAAAAATAATCTAAATATTAAGTCTATGCTTATATTATTATGTAAGTCGCATTTGTAATGTTTATTTAAGTGATAATTCTTTTGCTAATATAATTTATTTCAGGTCTTCTTACTCATTTATTTAATTTCTAATATTTTTAATTGCTAATATTCTTAACTTATTTCAATAAATTTTACTGCCCACGTAACCCATGACAAGCTGACTAAACTGGATAACAGGTCCTGGGCACTGGACACCGCAATGTCTTGGGCCGTCATACCATGGGAAGCGTAAGCTCAGAACATCAACCACGTATGCAATCAATATGGAAAAAAGGTTATGTTAATAAATACAGAAAAACAGATACAGAACATCAATGACGTATACAATCAATATGGCTAAAAAGCCATGCTAACAGATAAACTGATAATCGGGCATACAAGCCCCAGAAATATAGGCATAAAGCCTTACACAGTACTGCTCAAATAATACCCTATTGGCATGCCAATCTATCCAATCTGACACACGTGTTTAGGCAATACATGGGCACATAAGTACCATTAAACATTAATGTGTATTACAATATTATTATTTAATTATAAGTTCAATTACAATTGATTCTATTCTTAGTGGGAATATAGATTTTTAATTCAAAATTATATATAATTATTGCATTTCTTATAATTTTTACATTCAGTATATCATCATAATGATCACAATTCACATCAGTTTTCTGAAGTACCATTATACTTAAAACATTATTCCTTTCTCTAATAATAAGAACTAATGTGTTATTCTCATATTTTGAATTTAACACTTGTTGGCATCAATTGCCTATCTTAACTCAATACTCATTATATGTTATTTCAAATTTTTAGATTTCATGGCCAATGTTTACTGTTCCATTGGACCAAGCTACAGTAGGAAATTGGCAAAATTCTCTTCATCAAGTTGTTCCTTATTGTGTCTTCTTTAATTACCTTTTGAATCACTCCATTTGGAGTTGTATAACTTAAGTTATGGTCAAATAACCATAACTAGGTCAATTTTGATTTTTGGTTTTCTTAATAGGCAAATTTTGTATGGAACTTCGCCAATTTATTTGAGTAGGTTTCTACCATATTTAGGTCTAGTATTCTTCATAGGATATGTTGCCTTATGTATTATGGTCACTCAGAATTTTTTGTTGCAATTTTTCATGTCTTGTAGAATTAATTAGAGTCACATTATTGGACTAAACTCAAATTGTCCTATATTCACATGATTCTCAATTAGGTCAATAGCTTTGACTTATAATTTAAGCTTCTTAATTTCATAATTTGAGGAAGGTGTCTAAAACAAAGTTGAAGGTCTCTTTCTTAGCTTTCCAGAATGGTATGGCTCATTTCAATTGAAGTTCTCTAGTGGAAGATATGCTTAAAAGAATATTCTGGATTCCTTGGTCACTTATGCATTTTCCAGATTTTTGTGCATCAAATTGATCAAGCTAATTAACCTATTTCTCTTGGTTTCTAGATTTTGGTCTAAATACCAATTTTATAGGTGTATGTCTTATTGAAATTTTGGCACTAATTTCATGTCATTTGGAGTTCTATGGACCAAGTTATGGCTTCTTTATCAAAACTGGTCAAGTAGTCTTTATTTAGCAATTCTGGGCAGTTTCAATTCTGGACAGTTTTGGTACCCCAACATGGGCAAACAATTTGGTTAGGTAAATGGCATTTCTGGGCTTTGTGTCCCGTACAAAAGTTGTAGCCCTATGTTTAAGCTTTCCAATGGTATAAATTTCATATTAATTGGACCTATCTAGAGTTAGTTATGGCCAAATGAATGAACACTGTTGATTTGGTCAATTTCTGGGTTCACTAAATGGCTCGGATTAGGGCAAACTTTTGGTCACTTTTTAGGCAGAATTTGGATATGACTTCTACATGAAAATTGAAGTGTTTTAGGTCATATTTCACCTTTAATTAGCCTCATACCAATTGAAGTCACACAAGGTCAATTATAGCTCAAATTACACACTGTTTTTAATAATTTTCACAACCTGCACAAAAGAACACTCCCAATATTCATTTCTCCATCTCCCACACTTCAAATACCATCCATAGCACTTCTAATATCATCATTCAGTCTAAATACGATTAAATTCCAGTAATATCATCAAATCTCAATTTGGTCAAATGTCCAGCAATTACACATTCAATTCACATTCAATAAATATTTTAGTATAAATATTTTCATCAATCAACATATAGCCCTCACTTGCTTATTTATCAACATCATAAATCACCATTTAATTTCATGAAATAATCCATCTCCTAAGCACCTCAAAGCTGCCGAATTAAACATTTGCACTAATCCTCAATATTCATTTCAAAACCTACTTCAAAGTATCAAGTTCAAACATACACATGACATCAATTTGCTAGTACGTATAATTAGCCTAATCAACATCACTAATCATCATTTACGTGTAGAAATTAATCAACCTCTCAAAAGTACCAAGGCTACCAAATTGAAGACTTACAATTATTCATCAATTTCTTCAAATTTCCTTAGCATATCAACTCATCCTAAGCCCAAATCAAGATTTAAAGAAGAGAGGTGGAAAGTTAAAGCACTAACCTTGAATTACAAAATTCCCAAGCTTGTAAATCTTCACTAAATCTCTTTCTTTTTACTGCTTATATCCTTCCCAAAATGTGAGGACCAAGTTTAATGAAGTGAGCCTTGAGTTTTAGGTTGAAATGGTGGGTTTGGAGAGCGTGCATGGAAGAGCTCTAATAGAGGATTTGGGAGAATTCAAATTTGGCAATGTAACAGCCTGGACCTCCGAGTTATGAATAGTACCATTTTTTGTCTGTGACTAGTACTATTCAAAGACACCTTGAGGACTAAAAATAAATAAAAAATTAATTGAGATAGACACAATAAAAATTCAAGTGAAGCAAAGACCTAAGGATTTAACGGGTATCAAAAAAAAAAAAGAAGGATTATGACCCGATGAGGGGCATTTTGGTCAATTCACTTCAAGAGTTTATTTTTGACCAAAATATCAATTTAATTAAATGAAAATAAAATATTGAATTATGAAGAAATATTGAGGGAAAAATTAGAGTAAAAGTGAAAAGAAAATAAAAGAGGCAAAAATCTAGAATTTTAAATTGCATTTTTGACCTAAAAAAAAAATTAAGGGACCAATGGGCTTGTGACAATTAAACTTAATTAACTAATTAAAAGAAATAAAATGGGTATGAAAGAAGACAAACCCCTCCCTTTTATTCTCTATGTGCCACCACCCATCTTCACTCTCCCTTTCTCTTCTTTTCTCTTCTTCTCCAATCTTCTTCCACCATTGTTTTCCCTTCCAAGTCTTGATTCACTTCAATTCCCTTCATAAATCCCATAACCCACTAAAAGAAAAGATCAAAGAGAACTTTGATTGAGGTATTGGAGCAAGTAGAGCAAGAGAAATTGGAAGAAAAATTGAAGTTGGAAAGAAATCACTTGAGGTAAGTTTCTTTTCATGTTAGATTAGTTGTGTAAGCCTTGAATGAAGTTAACTTATGATGAAATTTCATGTGAAATTGAAAGGAAACATGTATGGAAATTTAAACTAGGGTTTTGGCCAACTTAGAGGAAATTAGGATTTTGATGTATTTTAGTTAAATTGATGATAAATCTAAGTTAAATTGAAGTAGTATGCATGATTGGGAGTAGTAAGATTTCGTGAGATTGCATAAATTGAATTATGGGAGATTAGGGTTCATGGAAAAATTGGGTTTTGGTGCTAGAGAGTGAAATTGGTGTGTGTAGTGTTAAATTATGATCATTTGAGGTTTATTTAGTTTGAATTGACATTGGGTTGATGAATGGAAGTAATGAAATGGTAGGATTAAGGAAAATTGCAAACTTTGGTGTTTGAAAATTATGGGGTTTGTGCTAGGAAGTGCCATTGATGTGTCAATGCTAAATTATAGTCATTTTGGGTGAATTAAATGTGAATTGAGGTTGGTTAAAGGGAATAATTGAAGAAATGAAAATTTTAAACCTAGGGCAGAATTTGCACACTGAGTTCAGTGTGTTTGACAGCCCATAAATTAAGCTACACAACTCCAATTGGTGTGAAACCAATTGGAAATGAAACTTAAGACATAGGGCTAGAATTTTCATGAAGAGACCCACCCTAGAAACTGCCCAGAAATTGCCTAAACCTTGGCTTGAACTTAGAGACACAATTCTGGAAACTTGCAGAATTTGACCATATGAACAGTAAACTTTGGATGGCCATAACTCTCTCTAGAAAACTCTGATTTAGGCGATTCTTAAACCGATGGAAACCTAAGACATAGTAAAACATTTCATGTGAAGAACTTAAGGCCAAATTATAGACTTAACTCAATCAAATTGCTGAGCAAAGTTGAATCATCGAATCTGTAGAACTGCAGATTTACCATATAAATAGTAAACTTTGCATGGCCATAACTCTTTCTAGAAAACTCCGATTTAGGCGATTCTTAAACCGATGGAAACCTAAGACATAGTAGAACATTTTTTATGAAGAACATTAGACCAAATTATGGACTTAACTTGATCAAATTGCTGAACAAAGTTGGATTGATAAATCTGCCAGAGCTGATTCTGTAGCATGAACAGTGACGTGAACAGTAACCATATTTTGGTCATAACTTGAGCTACACAGCTCTGAATTAGGAGATTCAAAAAGGAATATAAAGTTAAGACCTAAATGAACAATTTTCATGAAGAACACCTCACCAAATTATGATCGAAACTAGGTAAAAATTGGGTTCAAAGATTGGGGCATCAAGCTGTCCCAAAACCAAAATATTCTAAAATTTTCAAAGCTAACTTGGGATGCATTAGACATGCATGTAATGAGTTCTTGGCAATAATTGAGATTGGTATTAAGGTATTCTATTTGTGTATTTTCAGTAGAAAAAAAGTTGGAACGGACAAGGAGAAGTAGGTAACAAGAAAGGAGAGCATTGAAGGTTTGTGCACAACTAACATTTTCTTTGTTTTTAAATTGAATGAGTTTCCTTTGAACAAGTTTACTTTGACTGAAATATGGTTTTTCTCTTGTATTTAAGAAATTTAGGTATTGCCACCTTTATTTAGATATTATGATAAATTTAAATGTATTTATTGGTTTATAAATGTGATTGTTGAATGGAAAATTTTTTGGAACTGTTTTGAAATCACAGTTAGCATGAGAGTCCCTTTCGGAACTCCCCAGTAGTAACGGCTACTTGGGGTTGGTAATTAATATTGATTATGTCTCCCATTAATAACGGTTAGCGGGGTAAGACTACATGAGTACTCATTAGCTAGCTAGCCCTTCCCTCATTAATAATGGTTAGTGAGGTTGAGATTGCTTTGTCGTGGTGTACAACACGGCACTGATCGTGAAATTTTGTGTCATGGCCTAAACTGTGTGTTGATGTTGGCAATACTAATGCTTTGTGAATTGTGATTTATGAAGTATGATTTCTCATTTGAAATGTTATTCCAATAAATGGCTCTTATGAACTTAGAACTATTATGAAGTTTTCATGCTTAAGAAAAATGTGATTTATTATGCTTTGATAAATTGTGTTTTACCTTAAGTTTTAAAGTTATTAGTTGTGCACTATTGAGTGATATACTCAGCGATAGCTTCTTTATACTGTCGCAGGTAAGGGAAAGGAGAAGGTTGCCAATTGAAAGACTTGAAAGCAACATTTTGGTATTGATTGTGGGTATATATCGTAGGTATACCCCTGTAATTTCCTTTTGATGTATTTTGTACCTATATGTATGGATGTACGGATATTGAGTAGTTTGTATTTAAAAGCATTACATTGCTATCACATTTTGAGTTTGTAACTATTTTGTATTTTACTTTGAGACTTATGAAAATGTAACTTTTGCAATATTTAGTCTATCATTATTTCTAATGAATGTTTACATGGAATTTTAACTATTCTCATGCAGTTTTCCGCAAAAGAATTGATAAGATAAAAAGCTATGGTTGTATTAAAATCCTTTGTAGCATAACTAATGGGTTATCGGTAGGTGGAGTTCGGTGATTCATTAGGTATGCTACGGGAACATGTCGTGCCTTACAAGGGATAAGGTGTGACAGGCAATGAGGAGAGGAAGATGAAGATGAGTGAGTTAGTGGAGGTATGTGTCATCTTATAGCTATTTATATGCCCACTAACTTAGTTTTAATTAATTTAATAATCAAAGTTTTCATTATTCCAAATTATACCCCTCATTTTTCCTTAATTGCATTTTACATATGATTTCATTTTTTAATGGGATTTTCAAAATTTTAATATCACTTATTTTAATGGACATTTAGGTCAAAAGTCAACTCTAGGTGTCAAATGACCAAAATGCCCCTCATCAGGTTGTATTTCAAATTTTTCGGTAACGTCGATTTAATTCCTGATCCGATAATTTCTTAAATTTTCGTTTTCGTCTGTACTGCTTCACTAAATTTTCTTTGACATTTTCAATGTTAATTGTACCTTAATAGACATTTAATTATGTCTCGAAAATATTTTCTAGAATTCCCTGCAATCTTGGGGTTGGCAACTATTTTCGTCGTGACTTCCCGTTACGGTCACCCATTGCTACGTTTTAGCTCGTTTAACCTAGTTACATTTCATGTCTTTTATTTTCTCTTAATTTTTCTTGTATTTGTTTATCATTTATTCCATCATTTTATATCTCCTCACTATCATTTGCGTGTAGTTCCAGACATCCTGATGGTCCGGACAGCCATTGGTCACTGGAACAATAGAACGTACAGACTACCTATGGTGAGGGTGTTACAGGAGGCTCCATCAGACTATTTGGGATAGTTTTCCACCACTCATAGGCGTCCCCCTGAAGCAATGAAATTGCATACTCAAACCTCAATGCATTTGTACACAACTTCTTGAAAACTCTGTCCATTCTTTCTAACCATTATTCTGCCTCCAGTCGGTCTACAGTACCCTTAAATTCAGTAGCTCCATACTTCATTAGTTTCTCATACTGCCTCAATGGGGGTTATGCCTATACATTACCAGCCATTTGCTGAAAAAATGCAGCTATTTGTTGAGTAAAATGAGCAGGAAACTATACTGGAGGGGTTTACGCAGCTGGCCCTTCTGCATTCTGATGGGCTAGGGCCTCTCCTCGAACTTCAGTTGCTACCGATTATTCCGCAAAGTTATCCCCCTCTTCCATACTACCACACAAAGATCTCTACCTTCTGGACAACCAACACAAGAAAATCTACTTATGAGTTCATTTTCATAATGTAAATGTATTATATGTATCAATCTATAACATTTGAGCAGTTATACTTATCAAGAAAATATTTTTAGTACGTAACTCAAATCTTGCTCTGATACCACCAAAACATGTCACACCTTACCATTTCATAAGATATGACATGCTCCCATAATATACCTAATAAATTACCGAAACACCATCTACCGATAATCCATTAAACATATTACAAGGGTTTTAACGATTTCAAATTCATTTTCAAATTAAACTTGTCGATAAAAGGTTTAATAGTTATTCTAAGGTTTAAGAAAATTATGATGAAATTAATAAAAAAAAATTAAGTATTTTTAAAAATTTAAGAAATTAGATAAAAATTCAGCGTGGTGACGGCTAAAAATCTGTCTACCCAAAAATTTTAAACCTATTTAAACAAACTATAGCAACATATTTATAATACCAAATTTATCAAATCAACATTTCAAAATTTTCTTTCCTCATTCACAACTAAAAGAAATGAATCCTTACAAATTTACATTCATTTGATATCAATAAAATAATATTACATCACATTTATATAACTGCTCAAATATTTCTTGCATACATATAGTGATTATTTACGTCAGGAAAAAAAACAAAAATTCAAAAGTGTAACCCTAGAATTATACCTCGCTTGCAAAAAGAATGCGGCGTCTATTACACTCACTCAGCAGTCTTTTCCTTTCCTTTACCTGCGACAGTATAAAAAAAAAACCATCACTGAATACAAAGACTCAATGGTGCATAACTATCAATTTATAAAACCTTACTTAAAACATTATTATTGTTTCATAATAAAATATTTCATTTATTCACAATTTCATGAAATACGAAAATAAATACAAAACTTTCAATAAAGCATTTCTTATACCATTTAAAAATAATTAGTACCATTTAAAAGTAATTACTATTGCCGCCATCTCACAGTTTGTGCAATGACACAAAATTTTCGATCAATGCCATATTGTACACCACGACAAAGCTATCTCAACCCTAACTAACAGAAACTAATGAGGGAGGTAAAGCTAGCTAGCAAATATGAGTGCATCTATCTGATTTCAACCTCAACTGGTAAGCTAGAGAGAGAGGATAAAATAACCAATCTCAACCCCACACGTGGAGGAAGAACACATCCAATCTCAGTCTCATAAAGTGAGGGAGGAAATTAAAATTTGTCATACCAACTGTGATTTTAAAATAATTTATATTCAAATACACAAATATTTCAAATCATCACAAATCATCATATATGGTTGGCAACTCATCAACTTCACAAACACTTCTAAATCACATACATTCAGCCACCCCCGTGCTACAATATAATAAATGGCCAAACTTTCGCCTTTTTATCACAATAATAAATTCTTTTCAACATTAAAAATGTTCTCAAAACAATATAAATAATTCTCAATCAATCATACATTTTTTTAAGACAAGGAAATTAACATTTGAGCTTATAGAAAATCTATTCTTTTCATTTGCAAATTTAGAATACTAGAAGATTAGAGTTGTGCACAAACCTTATCTTAGTCTCCTTTCTTTGATCTAGTTCTCTCTTTACTTCTAACTTCTCTTCTCCACTAAAATACACAATTTTAAAAGCTTCAATACTTATTCTAACTTTCACTAGTAACTAACCAAAAAAATTCCTAGTGAAATTCCTAAAATAACTACACATTCTAACTATTTCACCAACAATCAACTCAGGTAAAAGCAAGAAGTAGCTTGTGCTTTCTTCATAAGATTTTTAGATTTATGTCTTACCTTTCATTTGGTATTTGAATCACTTGATTCTGATTTATAGATCACAAGTTATGACCAAATAAGTAGGATATGGTCAGATTGCCTTTTTCTTCTAGAATACAGGATAAACTTTAGACAGGTTTTAGAACTCAATTTCAGTTAAGTTTCAGTCATAATTTGTCAAATTAGCCTTCATAAAAGTTTTTGTTCTGTGTCTTAGCTTTCCAACAAGGTAAGATTCACCTCATTTGGAATTTTACATAGTGAATTATGTCCAAACAAGCAAGACATGTTCAAATGCATTCTTTACTAATTACAGAATAGGTTCTAGGCCATTTTTGGAGTCCAGATTTGAATAAGTTGTAATTAGAATTTGTCATTTGATTATCTTTTCAAAAAATTAAAAATCACCTCATTTGGGGTTCCCTAGAGTGAGTTATACCTATTTTAATCCGAACTATTCAAGGTGCTCTGCTCCTAGGTTCTAGGTTATGTGACTCAAATTCTAGCAATTATTCAAAGTATTTACACGTAGAATTCGAGCAACTTGTCTCCATGAAAGTTTTAGTATTATATCATAGCTTTAATTTGCCATAAGTTTCAAGTCGTTTGGAATTATAAAACTCAAGATATGGACTTAAAAGTCCAGTATGGTCAAATTCAGCCAGATTACTTTACATGCCTTGTCACAATGCCTACTTCAACATATACAGGCAACATAATTCCCAATAAGCATCATTTTTCTACATAAAAATTAGACATTTACATTCAATTTAGCTAAAATCCTAATAGGCATCAAACCCTAAGTAACAACTTTAGAAGAAATTAAGGTATTAAGAGTGCACATACCCAAATTTAAGCTCCTAATCTTTGCTTGGCTCTTCAATATCACCTCTAATCAACTTTATTGCTCTTCCCTTGAGTTTTTCCCTAGCTTGGTTACTTGTTAACCTTCCTAATCCTTGAAATTTCTTGCTTCAAAGTGGTGCTTTCACTAAATTAAAGCTTAATTATACTAATTGGAGTGATGAAAGTTGAGATTTGGGTGAGAACTCAAGCTTAAAAAAACAAAAATGGTGGAAAGGAGAGAAGAGGTGGTTCGGCCACTTGAAGAAGAAGACGAAGATGATGGCTTTTGTCTCTTTAATTAGATATTTATATTATTTAATTCCCTAATGGTAAACTTGTAAATATTAGTGAATGGCAAACTTGTAATTATGGTGAAATTCATAATCATTACATTTGACTATTCTTTTAATTATTTTTAATTTTTATAATCATGATTAATTAAATTAATCCCACTTCATTAACTTAATTATTCTCATTTTTTATAAATATTTGATCTTTAAATTTAATTGACCAAATTTTACTCTTACCGGGTTTCTGTTCATCTTTTCCATAATGCCCAATAAGTCCCTAACTCCGTTTTTCATTTTGGTTTTTACTCTACTTATTTGAACTTATTTCTTTTCATTTCTTTAACTTATTAATTCATAATAATACTTCAATTAAGCTTTAATTAAGAATCTTATAAGGTCCTACATGCATTAGAGTAGGAACTAGACCTATAGTCACTTCCCAGTGGGGTCACCCATCACCGGGACTTGTGCAAATTTAACTGATTTATACTCCACTTCTTTTATTTTTTCTTTAACCTTACTTGATCTTTATTAATTTAAATTATAACTCCTTACCTAAATTTAAGGGTAGTTCTGTAACACCTTCATACTAAATAGTTATGTACATTCTATAGTTTCGTACATTCTACTGTTCCGGTGACTGATGTCTGTCCGGACAATTAGAATGTCTGGTACTAAACTTAAATTACATAGAGAAGTCATGAAAAAAAGTAATAAAGACTAAATTAGGTTGGATGAAAATAAGAGTAATGAAGTACGAATAGGTTAAATGAGTCTAGGTTCCGTCGATGAGTGACCTACACGGGAAGCGACTATAAGTTTAGTTGCTACCCTAAATTTGTGTGGGATCCTATCAAGCCCTTAATAAAGGAATTATTTAGAAATTATTGAGAATGTGAAAATCTTAGAAAGAAAAAGAAAATAAGCACCATTAAATGAATCAGAACATTAGGACTCATCGGGTATTATGGAAAAAGATGGACTATAACTCGATGAAGGGCATTTCAGTTAATTCACTTCAAGAGTTGACTTTTGACCTAAATGTCCATTAAAAATGAGCAAGATTAAAATATTAGAATGGGATTAAATTAATTAGTATGTGTGAAAATTAAGAAAGGGACACATAGAGAATTAAATAAATTGTATTAAAAATAATAATAATTATAATCATAATTTAATTTATTTAAATTTTGGATAATTATCTTCATACATATAAGAGACAAATCAATTAAGAAAAAGACAAAAAAATTTCATCTTCCTCCTTTGAATGGCTGGCCTCACTCTCTTTCTTCTTTCCCTCACTTTCGTCCATTGTTAAGTAAATTTTAAACTTAGAAACCCTACTTTCATCTACAAATCTCACACAAATTAGTAGAAAACTTGGAATCAACACTAAATTAGAAGATTTGGTAGCAAGAAATTGGGAGAAAGTGGAAGGATTAGAAGAGTTGGAAAAGCTCCTTTAGAGGTAAGTCACTCTTGCAACTTAAAATGTTATATATTCATTGAATTAAGGTTGATTAAGTGCAAATAACATGAAAAAGGATGAAAATCATGCATGTGTGGGAACGTAGGAATTTCAGCCAACTTGGGAAAAATTAGGATTTTGATGTGTTGATGAAATTGAACATGGATTCTAGTATAAATGAAGTTGTATGTATGCCTTATGTATTGAATTAGCATAGAATATGCATGAATTGGGAAGGTGTGGAAATTAGGGT
This sequence comes from Hevea brasiliensis, assembly GCF_030052815.1. Lineage (NCBI taxonomy): Eukaryota > Viridiplantae > Streptophyta > Magnoliopsida > Malpighiales > Euphorbiaceae > Hevea > Hevea brasiliensis. The sequence goes on along the minus strand of NC_079493.1, from coordinate 14,265,468 downwards.
TTGGTGAAAATTAGGGTTTTATAATAGGTTGTTCAATGGATGTTTATAAGGCCAAATTCTGGTCATTTGATGTGCTTTGGTTGTGAATTGATATTGTTTTGGTGAGGGAAGTGATGAATTGGATAAGGTGCTAATGTGCTAGAATTCTGGACACTTGAGTCTAGCACACTTAAAACCCTATAAGTTGAGCTATACAACTCCAATTGGTGTGAAATCAATTAAAACTGAAACCTAAAACATAATGCTAAAATTTTCATGAAGACACCATGCCCAGAAAATGACCATAAGTTACCTCAACTTTGGCTTGAATCCAAAATTGCAATTTCGAACCTGACCAAAAATTACCAAATGAATAGTACTTAGTGAATTAGCCATAACTCATTCTAGAAAACTCCAATTCAGGTGATTCTTGAACCAATGGAAAACCTGAGACATAGGAGAACAATTCTTATGAAGACCATAGATCCAAATTATGACCCTAACTTGATCAAATTGCTAGACAAATTTGGTCTAACAAACTTGCCCTGATTCTGGACTAACCTGAAAATCCTGAACAATTACCTATCTGACCAATTTTAGCAAAATTGCCATAACTTGAGGTAAAAAACTGCAAATGTAGTAATTCCAAAGCCAAAATGCTCATAAGACATAGAACTAAAAATTTTATGTTTTGACCAGAACCCAGTTCTTAGGGCAAAGTAGGGGAATTGTTAAGATAAATCAGGAATCCTAAATCTAGAATTCCAGCACCTTAGCTAAATGACCTTGTGACCTATGAATGGTTATTAGACCATAAATTCCTCTACAAAACTCCAATTGAAGTGATTCAAAATAATTTAGAAATCTAAGACAAAGACCTAAAACATTATTTCAGGGACTAGGGCCAAATTATGAGCTCAAGATGCTCGGATATATAATGCAAAGTTAGGATACAAATTTGAAAAACCTAGAATTTCAAGATTTGGCATCTGGAACAGTGTTTAGTAATTTGGCCATAACTTGAGATCTAGAATTCCAAATTGAGTGATTCAAATTGGAAAATAAAATAAGACATCGAGGAATAATTTTCATGAAGAACACTTCACCAAATTATACACTAGAACTAGGTTGGAATAGGGTTGCAAATTCAGGGTCCAAAACTACCTTAAACCCAAAATATATTGAAATTTCAAAATCTACTTAGGGATGCATTAGGCAATTATTTGATTAGCTATTAGAGATAATTAGGATGAGTATTAAAGCTTAGTAATTGTATGATTTCAGTGGACAAAGAGACTTCCAAGGAAGGGAAGGCTTTAAGACACAAATAAAGAGACTCATTGAAGGTTTTTGCACAACTAATCTTTTTCCTTGTTTTTAACCTTGTAATTGATTTGAATGAGTTATGATTTTTCTTGCAATTAAGAACTTTAATTTTGTGAAATGAATTTGTGATTATGGAAAGGTGAATGTTGGCTATGAAATTCATTGTAGCAAGGGGGTAAGCCGATTTTGAATGATTTTAAAAGTGTTTGAGAAAATTTGTGTGTTGCCAATCCTTTTGGGTTTTATGATGATTTGAATATGATTATTATTTTTACAAATGTGATTATTGATTGAGAAATATTTGAAATATGTTTTTAAACCACGGTTAGCATGACAGTCCCTTACTGTGTTCCTCCTCCTTTTATGGGGCTGAGTTTGATTATGTGATCCTCCCTTATTGGTTTACCAGTTGAGGTTGAGTTTGGATGAGTACTCATATAGCTAGCTAGCCACCTCCCTTATTAATAATAATTAGAAAGGTTGTAGATTACTTTATCGTGGTGTACAACACTATAAGAGGGGAGCGTGAGGCAAAATATCATCCATTAGAATTATACAAAATGCACCAGGTAATGCCTAGGAAAGATGGTGGAGTCACAATGGTCTCACTTAAGTACCACCTCCTTAGACAGCATTTCCTAGACATGCACTTCATACAATCCTAATAGAATCAAACCACTGGTAAGTACCGTCTTCCCATAACACTACCACGGTACTAAGGATTTATGCCACGAAGGCATAGATAGATAGGAGTCGCCACCCGAGTAATAACAAGGACATATTCAGTATTTCTTCCGAGGGTCATGGATGGCAACTTACTCCTTGTAGAGTTTCCACAACTGTCATTACCATAGCCCGCTGTCTAGGTTCGGGATAGTGGGTACATAAGGGGAAGGTGTTAGGCACCCCTTACGCCTGGTCTAACCTCATTGATTCGAGTGCCAGTCCTCTACTAATGTTTCTAGAAGACTTGTTTATTATTCTTTTATTAAACGTTATCTTAAAAAATGCAATTATAATCCTACACACGTAAGTAATTCACAAAAGGACTGTTGTTTACACACAATTTTCATACACAAGTAATTCCTATCTTTAGGGTTGCTAATTATTTAAATGATATTTACCAGATGACTAAAATTAATTTATTATTGAGAATTTAATTTACAAAAAAATTCAATTTCAAATAACCCTACGTTTCTATTTAACCTAATTAATTAATTTTCACCAAGTTACCCTAAAGATAATTGAACTAAGTTAATTATGTACATGTGTAATTTATTCTAATATCACATAAGGCCCTAACAATCACAACCTAATAAAGATTTCTAACAAGCAAATTTATTTTACAATTACCAAGTGTTAAATTAAATTTATTTTACATGCCAATGTTAGTTTAATTTACAAACAAAATTAATTTTAATTTGCAAAGTATTTATTTAAATTAATTACATGCAAAAGTCAATTAAATTAAAAACAATGTTAATTTAATTTATCAAATAAAAATTCTATTCTTACTACAATTTCATGCCAATGGTTATTCGAGAAGTTTATAGCTACTTACCTGTTGGTAAATGTAATTGCCATTGGGGCAAGCTACCCATAAAAAAAGGTATTCTCTTCTAGTATGGTAATGATATCACTGGCTTACTCCCGTTTAGCTCCACATAAGCTTCACACAAATGCCCTCTTTGGTACTTACTGTGACACCCCTTTCCCGTGTACAGTATACCCGAGTAAGCAATGTCACACGGTGTACCGGCACACTCTAATATACCTTAATTAATTTTTTTATCATGCTTTTGAATATAACTTGTGAAATATAATGTATTTGTGCCATTTATCGAAATTTTAATTTATTTGAGGTTCCGAAAATTTTAAAGAAAATCCGGCAGAGTACCGGCTAAAAATGTAGAAAACAGTTCTTCGGAACCTGTGAAAAACACTTCCAATAACCATATTCAATCATCTCAAACTCCAATATCATCACAAACTCAATATTTTTCAACATCATGTTTTCAATCATCATTTCTCAGGGTACTCATATATAAACAACAAATAAATACTCAAATTACTTCCATACATAATCATAAATTTTCATTATTTACATGAACCTCAAAATACATTACATAAGTTCATTTACATATGAGAAAATAGAAATTTAGTTACAAAATACCAAAATGACACCTAGTGTCCTACCAATGCACTGCAGAAGTTGAGGTGACACGGACACTGTGCAGAACTGCAGGATGGACTCACCCAGTCTGCGGTCTACTGGGCTCACGATCAGTATTTCCAGAACCTACGCGTGGCAAAAGCAACGCGCTAAGCAATAATGCTTAGTGATGCAATAATAAAATAAAAGAAATAGCAAGAAAATAAATATGTAGTGAATGTATATGTTTCATTTGTTTTGAATTTGTATATCATTAACTTTGTCCACTTTCATTCATTTGGTTGCCCAAGTAACCTACACTAGACGACTGGACTGGATAAACGGGTAAGCTGGCACTGGGTATCAAGTACATCTGGCCGTCACACCATCGGTCACATATGCATCTCCCGGTGTGCAACAGAACAGCTAACAAGCTGTAAATAATATCAGGTACAAGGCCAAATCTCAATGCAAGGTCAGAATGGCTAAAAGCCATAAAATCACAGAATGGCATATTGCCATATGCAGTACTGCTAACTGAACCCTATTGGCATGCCAAACTATCCAAACCAATCTTGTTAGTTATACTAGGGCATTTGATACTTTTGAATTCTTCAATTTTTGAATTTCAAGTTTTGGTGTCACTATTCACCTCATTGGTCAACAAAAATGTTGACTTTTGGATAGAAAATAGGTACATTGGTTTTAACACTCCCAATGTACCACATTTTACATTTAAAACTTGTTGGGATTGAGCACCCATACCATTTCTAAACTTAAAACCAAGAGGGCAGAATTTTCAGTTTTTGAAGCCTAACTTTACTGTTCCATTAAGCACTGTTGCAGTGGGAATTTGAGGAAATGATAAACATGAAAGTTGTTCCTTATTTTGTCTAGTTGAATTTATTTTTTTAAATCACTCCATTTGGAGTTTTGTAGCTCCAGATATGGTCCAAAAACCACAGCTGGCCGGATTGGAAAAACTGCAGAATTACCAAATCTGATTACCATGAACAGTGACTGTGACTGCCATTTGGGTTAGGTTCTGGTCATAATTTGGGGTAGGTTTCTTCATGAAAGTTGTTTTTCTATGTCTTAACTTGTTGCTGTAAAAATTTCAGGTCAATTGACCATTTCTACGGTGAGTTATGGCCAAATGAACACTGTTCATTTGGTCATTCTGCAGAATTGGCTTGCAGGGTACCCGGATTGGGGCCAAGTTTTGGTCCTCTTGCTTTGGTCTTTTGGGCATGGTTTCTTCAGCAAAAATGTGCCATTATAAGCCTAGTTTCATGTCCAATTGGCCAAACACCAATTGGACCAACACAGCCCAAGTTATGGCAGTGCAAGTGGACTGAATTTTCAATCCCTCTGCTGCTGTCCTAGGGCAGCCTGCAACTTCACTTTGCAATCCTATTTTTCAGTCCATTCTATGGTCAACTTACCTAAAATAGTCACTAATTGACCATTAAAAAGTTCTCTAACAATTTCCTAAGCCAAGTCACATTTTCACCTTTCCAAACCCTAATGTCCAAATCAATTTACTCATAAACCTTAATTAACATACTTAGTTCAATATCCATGCATATTAATACCTTAACCATCATTTCTAGCCACTCTAAGTTTATTAAAACAATCAAACTCATCTTTCCATAGGGCTGCCGAAAATTGAAGGTACCCTTAACACATGTAATTTACTTCAATTTCTTAAAATCTCTTAGCTCAAAATGATGTTCCAACTAAGATTAAAAGAGTGAAAATGAAAGTGTAGCACTAACCTTGAATGGGCAGAATTTCCAAAGCCCCAAACTTCACTTTCTTTCCTCTTGTTGGCTGCCAAAAGCTTGTTTAAGATGTGGGGTAAAGTTTTAATGAAGAGAGGTTAGAGAAATATGGTGGAAGTGATGGAAATCTAAAGCTTGAAAAAGCTTCAATGGAGGGTGGCCATGGAGTTAGGTTTCGGCTGGCTTTTTGGGGAGGGAGAGGGCTGCTGCAATTTTGTTATTTTGGTCTTGTTTAGTCTCTTTTATTTGTTAGTCAAAGGATAGCTTAATTGTGATTGGTCATAATTTATAAATGACATCATCAAGATGTCATAAATGAGCTTTTCTTTGATTTTTCTTTTCTTTTCATCACTACTCAATTTCAATTTAATTTCTAGTAATGTTTATTCATATTTTATGTCATATTAATTATTTACTCAACTGGACAAGTCGGCCAAAAATCACCTCTGAAGGCGAAATGACCAAAATGCCCTCCGTTTGGCTTAACGGGTCAAAATTGTCTATACCGATTGAAAAATTTTCCTAAATATTTTCTTGGCATTCTAATGCCATAGGAACCTCAATGACCCTTCTCTGGAGTCCCAAAAATTATTTTATAAATTTTCCCCTGGGTCTAGGGCTCCTAGTTGCGAGAACCGCAACTTTTCTCTGGGTTACTCATCGCTAGGGCACCGGCTCGTTTAACTTGTTTGCATTTTATTTCTAAAATTTTTACTAAATTTTGCTTACTAATATTTGAGTTAATTATGGTTCCTAACTTTAGTTTAGATATTTTTCCGGACGTTCTAGCTGTCCGGACCGACACCGGTCACTGGAACAGTAGAATGTACGGAGTTGCTACCGGGAGGGTGTTACAACTCTTCCCCTCTAATTTAAATTTCGTCCTCGAAATTTACCTGATGCAAACAGTTGAGGGAACTGTTGCCTCATCGTCTCTTCACTTTCCCAAGTTGCCTCCTCGGTGTTGTGGTGCCTCCAAAGCACTTTCACCAATGGAATTTGCTTGTTTCTCAACTCTTTCACTTCCCGAGCCAAGATCCGTAGAGGTTCTTCTTCGTATGTCAAATCCGGCTGTATTTCAATTTCTTCTCTAGAGATGACATGTGAAGGATCTGAGCGGTATCTTCTGGGCATAGACACGTGGAACACATTGTGGATCTTATCCAGCTCTGGTGGTAAAGCTAGCCTATAGGCCACTGGACCCACACGTTCAATGACTTCATATGGGCCAATGAACCTAGGGCTTAACTTACCTTTCCTTCCAAACCTCAATACCTTCTTCCATGGTGACACCTTGAGGAACACTTTGTCGCCAACCACATATTCTATTTCTTTCCTCTTCAGGTCGGCATAAGATTTCTGTCTGTCTGAGGCAACCTTTAAGTTGGCTTTGATTGATTTCACCTTCTCCTCAGCCTGTTTCACTGTGTCCAGCCCTACTGCTTGTCTTCGCACAATTCAGTCCAAAGACACTGAGTTCTACATTTCCTCCCATACAGTGCTTCATATGGGGCCATTTGGATACTAGCTTGGTAGCTATTGTTGTATGCAAATTCTGCCAGTGGGAGGTATCTATCCCAACTTCCCTCAAACTCAATGACACAACTCCTCAGCATATCCTCAAGGACCTAACATATATTTCATGTTATTGTTATCATTTTAATTCAATATTTGTATCAATTCCATTGGTTTCAATTGTTTACCTGGATTACTCTTTCTGATTGCCCATCCGTCTGAGGATGGAAAGCTGTGCTGAAGTAGAGTTGTGTACCCAAGGACTCATGCAACTTCTTCCAAAATCTCGATGTAAACCTTGGGTCTCGATCAGATATGATGGAAAGTGGAATTCCATGCAGTCTAACTATCTCACTGATATACAATTCTGCTAACTTCTCTAGTGAGTAGTCAGTCCTAATTGGCAGAAAGTGTGCTGACTTAGTCAATCTATCAACTATCACCCATACTGCATCATGTTTCTTCTGGGTGAGAGGTAGACAACTTACAAAATCCATGGAGACACGATTCAATTTCCATTCGGTATGCGTATAGGTGTAGCAAACCCGATGGAACTTGATGTTCTCGCTTGACTTGCCGACATGTCAAGCATTTAGTCACATAGTCACTATGTCCTTCTTCATACCGTGCCACCAATCATCAAGCTTTAGATCATGATACATCTTTGTACTTCACGGTGCATAGCATATACACTGGTGTGTGCCTCTTTTAGAATACTGGCCTTTAATTCCCCATCATCTGGTACACACAGTCTTCCTTTGTAATACAGACACCCATCTGCTTTCATCCCATAGTCAGTCGCTTTTCCCTCTGAGATTTTGCTCATAATAGCCATTAGCTTCTCATCTACCTTCTGCCCATTTAAAATCTGCTGTAGCAGGTTTGGCCTCACTTGCAACTTAGCCAAAATAGCTCCATCTCGAATCAAAGTTAGACGGGCATTCAATGATCTCAAAGCTGTGATGGATTTTCTGCTCATAGCATCAGCAACTACATTTGCCTTCCCAGGATGGTAGTCAATTTCACAATCATAGTCCTTCAGGAACTCAATCCATTGCCTCTGTCTAAGGTTGAGCTCCTTCTGAGTTGGCAAGTATTTTAGGCTTTTGTGGTCCGTATAAATGTAGCACTTTTCACAATACAAGTAATGCCTCCATATCTTCAGTGCGAAGATAATTGCTGCAAGCTCTAGATCATGGGTAGGGTAATTCTGTTCATGTGGCCTTAACTGCCTGGAAGCATAGGCGACCACCTTCCCCTCTTGCATCAATACACACCCTAACCCATTATGAGAGGCATCACTGTAGACCACGAAGTCCTTTCCTGACACTGGCTGTGTTAACACGGGTGCCTCTGTCAACATAGCCTTCAACTTCTCAAAACTGGTCTGACACTTGTCATTCCAGTCAAATCTGACATTCTTGTGTAATAACTTGGTCATTGGAGCAGCTATTAGGGAAAATCCCTTCACAAATCTTACGTAATACCCACTAGCCCCAAGAAGCTTCGACCTCGCTTGTATTCTCGGGAGGCTTCCATTCCATCATCGCTTCTATTTTCTTGGGATCCACCTAATCCCATCACCGACACTATGTGTCCAAGGAATGCAATCTCATTCACCAAAAGTCACACTTGGACAACTTAGCATACTGCCTTCTTTTCCCGCAGGGTTTGCGAACAATTCTCAAATGTTCATCATGTTCTTCCCCGGTCTTGGAGTACACGAGAATATCATCAATAAAAACCACTACGAATGCATCCGGTATGGATGGAAGATACGGTTCATAAGGTCCATGAATGCTGGTGCATTTGTTAGGCCAAAGGGCATCACCAGAACTCATAATGCCCATATCGGGTCTGAATGCGATCTTGGGCACATCTACATCCTTCACCCTCAATCGATGATACCTCGACCGAGATCAATCTTGGAAAATACTCGCTTCCTTCAACCGATCAAACAGATCATCAATTCTAGGCAACGGATATTTGTTCTTCATCACTTTATTCAATGCCAGGTAATCAATGCATAGCCTCAAAGTCCCATCCTTCTTCTTCACAAACAGACCGAGCTCCCCATGGTGACACATCGGGCGTATGAACCCCTTATCCAAAGAATCTTGCAACCGAGTTTTCAACTCCCTCAATTCAAGGGTGCCATCCTATAAGGAGCAATGGAAATGGGTGTCAGATCTGGCAGTTGTCTCAATAGCAAATTCAACTTCCCTTTCTCGGTGGCAAACTGTGCAACTCTTCAGGAAATACCTCTGGGAAGTCTCTTACTGTGGGTATGTCACTCAAGTTTGGCTTAGCCTGCCTAGTATCCATCACATGTGCTAGGTAGGCTTCACAGCCTTTTCTCATCATTCTTCTTGCAACTGTGGCTGAGATGACATTGGACAGGAAATCTGTCCTTTCACCCACAACTATAATCTCATTACCCTCTGGAGTTTTCAGAGAAATTCTCTTCAATTTGCAATCAACTATTGCCTGATGACGTGACAACCAGTCCATTCCCAAAATCATGTCAAACTCGTGGAAGGGCAACTCAATTAGGTCTGTCGAGAATTCATACCCTTGAATCCTTAACGGGCAACCCTTGTATACTTTATTCACCACTACACTGTGGCCCAATGGATTAGTGACCAGAATGTCTTGGTCACTCTCCCCTACTAGTATCCCCCTTTTCTACGGGTAAGTTGATGCAGATGTATGAATGAGTGGATCCTGGATCCACCAATGCATGCACAGGTGTATTATAGAGGGAGAACGTACCCCTGATGATGTCCGGGGCATCTTGCTCCTCTTGAGCTCTCAGGGCATAATTTACGCGGTGGTCCGTTATCCGCCTCTCACTGGCTCGATGCGTGCCTCAGGATGGTCCCACCGCGTCGATTTGCCGATTTTCTACCTCTGCGTGGTGCAGAGTGTCCATGCGCTTGTGTTGGAGCGATTGTAGTGGTTCTGCGTGGACAATTTCTCACCGATGCTCTGTCGACCCACATCTCAAGCAGCACCGCCATTCTCCAACACTCCCTTGTGCCATTTAAGGCGTGTGGACATGCGTAAGATGTTGGGGCTGGTCCTGAACCCCATCCTCGGAGAGTTGCCCACCGATGGTGTGGACCGACCTCTCCTAGGGGTGAATCGTGGCTGGCCCCGAGACCGACTCGAGCTGAACTCGTGCAGAGGACCCTTAAACTTCTTCCCAAATGCAGGAGCTGAACTAGACTGACCTGGGCCCCTCTTCTGCTGTCTTTCCCTTCTAGTCTGCTCACTGATTCTTACTTTTTCCACCTTTATTGCAGCTTCCACTAACTTGGTAAATTCTGTGATTCCCAAGGCAGTGAGCTGTATCTTGATATTGTCATTCAGTCCCTCTTCAAATCTCTTGCACCTTTCAGCTTCATTAGGGACTATCTCCCTTCCATAACGGTTTAATTGAACAAACTCCTCATATTCGGCCACTGACAGCTGTCTCTGCCTCAGGTTAATAAACTCTCTTCTTCTCTCTTCCAGATATACAGTACCCACATATTTCTTCTTGAATTCGGAGAGGAAGAAATCCCAAGTTACTGACTTTCCGTCTGCACTTCATCGACACGTGTCCCACCATTCGTAGGCATCGCCTTGTAACAAGGATACAGCAGCCTTCTAAGTTACGCTCGGGTGTAGTGAAGTTGTTTTAGGACTCACTGCTCTGCTTCAACCAATTTTCTACCGCAATGTAATCATCTTCTCTCTTGCCAAAGAAATCCACTGCTCCAAACTTTCTTAGCCTTTCCAGGTGTGATTTCTGCTGTGGAGCTGGTGGTGGTGGTGGTGGTGGTGCTGGCATTACCCCAGCCATTTGTCTGGAAAATTCGGCCATTTCTCGGAACATGGCCCGTGGAGGCTAAGGTGCTCGCTTATACTTGTGAGCGAGTTCTCCCTACCCCCGCCTCGGTGCTGCAGTGGAGCATGACTCTCCACTTCCTCCTCAATCGCCTCCGAGATGTAGGGTCCATATCCTATTCAAAATAAGAAACAAAACATATCCGCATTAGTGTCACCGACTCTTATAAATGCAATGCATGGTATGGACTCAATCTAGGCCCGTAAACGCCTAAACCGTGCTCGATACCACTAAATGTGACACCCTTTCTCTGGTACAAGATATCCGAGTAAGCAATGTCACACCTGTACCAAGACACTCTAATATACCTTAATTAATTTTTTTTATCATGCTTTTGAATATAACTTGTGAAATATAATGTATTTGTGCCATTTATTGAAATTTTAATTTATTTGAGGTTCCAAAAATTTTAAAGAAAATCCGGCAGAGTACCGGCTAAAAATGGAGAAAACAGTTCTTCGGAACCTGTGAAAAACACTTCCAATAACCATATTCAATCATCTCAAACTCCACTATCATCACAAACTCAATATTTTTCAACATCATGTTTTCAATCATCATTTCTCAGGGTACTCATATATAAACAACAAATAAATACTCAAATTACTTCCATACATAACCATAAATCTTCATTATTCACATGAACCTCAAAATACATTACATAAGTTCATTTACATATGAGAAAATAGAAATTTAGTTACAAAATACCAAAATGACACCTAGTGTCCTACCAATGCACTGCAGAAGTTGAGGTGACACGGACACTGTGCAGAACTGCAGGATGGACTCACCCAGTCTGCGGTCTACTGGGCTCACAATCAGTATTTCCAGAACCTACGCGTGGCAAAAGCAACGCACTAAGCAATAATGCTTAGTAATGCAATAATAAAATAAAAGAAATAGCAAGAAAATAAATATGTAGTGAATGTATATGTTTCATTTGTTTTGAATTTGTATATCATTAACTTTGTCCACTTTCATTCATTTGGTTGCCCAAGTAACCTACACTAGACGATCGATCGATAAACGGGTAAGCCGCACTCGTATCAAGTACATCCCGTCACACCATCGGTCACATATGCATCTCGGTGTGCAGTAATGCCTAACAATGTCGTAAATAATATCAGGTACAAGGCCAAATCTCAATGCAAGGTCAGAATGGCTAAAAGCCATAAAATCACAGAATGGCATATTGCCATATGCAGTACTGCTAACTGAACCCTATTGGCATGCCAAACTATCCAAACCAATCTTGTTAGGTATACTAGGGCATTTGATACTTTTGAATTCTTCAATTTTTGAATTTCAAGTTTTGGTGTCACTATTCACCTCATTGGTCAACAAAAATGTTGACTTTTGGATAGAAAATAGGTACATTGGTTTTAACACTCCCAATGTACCACATTTTACATTTAAAACTTGTTGGGATTGAGCACCCATACCATTTCTAAACTTAAAACCAAGAGGGCAGAATTTTCAGTTTTTGAAGCCTAACTTTACTGTTCCATTAAGCACTGTTGCAGTGGGAATTTAAGGAAATGATAAACATGAAAGTTGTTCCTTATTTTGTCTAGTTGAATTTATTTTTTTAAATCACTCCATTTGGAGTTTTGTAGCTCCAGATATGGTCCAAAAACCACAGCTGGCCGGATTGGAAAAACTGCAGAATTACCAAATCTACAGTACCATGAACAGTGACTGTGACTGCCATTTGGGTTAGGTTCTGGTCATAATTTGGGGTAGGTTTCTTCATGAAAGTTGTTTGTCTATGTCTTAACTTGTTGCTGTAAAAATTTCAGGTCAATTGACCATTTCTACGGTGAGTTATGGCCAAATGAACACTGTTCATTTGGTCATTCTGCAGAATTGGCTTGCAGGGTACCCAGATTGGGGCCAAGTTTTGGTCCTCTTGCTTTGGTCTTTTGGGCATGGTTTCTTCAGCAAAAATGTGCCATTATAAGCCTAGTTTCATGTCCAATTGGCCAAACACCAATTGGACCAACACAGCCCAAGTTATGGCAGTGCAAGTGGACTGAATTTTCAATCCTCTCACGCCCTAGGGCAGCCTGCAACTTCACTTTGCAATCCTATTTTTCAGTCCATTCTATGGTCAACTTACCTAAAATAGTCACTAATTGACCATTAAAAAGTTCTCTAACAATTTCCTAAGCCAAGTCACATTTTCACCTTTCCAAACCCTAATGTCCAAATCAATTTACTCATAAACCTTAATTAACATACTTAGTTCAATATCCATGCATATTAATACCTTAACCATCATTTCTAGCCACTCTAAGTTTATTAAAACAATCAAAATCATCTTTCCATAGGGCTGCCGAAAATTGAAGGTACCCTTAACACATGTAATTTACTTCAATTTCTTAAAATCTCTTAGCTCAAAATGATGTTCCAACTAAGATTAAAAGAGTGAAAATGAAAGTGTAGCACTAACCTTGAATGGGCAGAATTTCCAAAGCCCCAAACTTCACTTTCTTTCCTCTTGTTGGCTGCCAAAAGCTTGTTTAAGATGTGGGGTAAAGTCTTAATGAAGAGAGGTTAGAGAAATATGGTGGAAGTGATGGAAATCTAAAGCTTGAAAAAGCTTCAATGGAGGGTGGCCATAGAGTTAGGTTTCGGCTGGCTTTTTGGGGAGGGAGAGGGCTGCTGCAATTTTGTTATTTTGGTCTTGTTTAGTCTCTTTTATTTGTTAGTCAAAGGATAGCTTAATTGTGATTGGTCATAATTTATAAATGACATCATCAAGATGTCATAAATGAGCTTTTCTTTGATTTTTCTTTTCTTTTCATCACTACTCAATTTCAATTTAATTTCTAGTAATGTTTATTCATATTTTATGTCATATTAATTATTTACTCAACTGGACAAGTCGGCCAAAAATCACCTCTGAAGGCGAAATGACCAAAATGCCCTCCGTTTGGCTTAACGGGTCAAAATTGTCTGTACCGATTGAAAATTTTTCCTAAATATTTTCTTGGCATTCTAATGCCATAGGAACCTCAATGACCCTTCTCTGGAGTCCCAAAAATTATTTTATAAATTTTCCCCTGGGTCTAGGGCTCCTAGTTGCGAGAACCGCAACTTCTCTCTGGGTTACCCATCGCTAGGGCACCGGCTCGTTTAACTTGTTTGTATTTTATTTCTAAAATTTTTACTAAATTTTGCTTACTAATATTTGAGTTAATTATGGTTCCTAACTTTAGTTTAGATATTTTTCCGGACGTTCTAGCTGTCCGGACCGACACCGGTCACCGGAACAGTAGAATGTACGGAATTGCTACCGGGAGGGTGTTACACTTACCTTAGGGCTACTTACCAATTTTGTTTGTAATAAAAAATAAAGAAACTAAAGAAAATAAAAGAAATAAAGAAAATATTAATAACAATTTACATTGGATTCTAATTCTAGTATCATAAAGGGTTAAGATTCCTAATTAGTTACAACTACCTAATAGTCTAAGTCTTCTAACATGATCCAAAAACTTCATAACACTCCTTGAATTAAACGAACACAGAAAAATAGATCAAATATCAATTACAACCCAAGAAAATACAAGAACATGCATAAATATACAATCTCCAAATTCTGGCAGATTAACGGTAGCAAGAAATTCGATTTTTTAAAATTACTTAGACATGCCTAAAAATCATAAAAAAAAAAATACAGAAGACAGCTTACATATCCTACAATATCATAAAATTTATAAATCAAACAAAACCCTAGCCGAATGGTCTACATAAATCTTAGCTTTTCTAAGTGACAGAATCATACTACTTTTTTTGTAAAATTCATAACTTATTAACCACAATAGATATGAATGCAAAACCAATTGGAAAAGATTCATAAGATTCTAAAATTAATTTTAAACGCTAGATTTACACAAAAATATTAAGAAACAAGAGAGATATGAGCTCCACAAGTCGGGTATCCTGCAAATCGGATTTTACAAGACTTTTTCAGTGATTCTTGAGCCTAAAATTAATAGAATTTTGTGAAGAATAGGAATATAATTTTCCTAAAATTTTTATAGATTAAGAAAATAACAAAAAATAATAAAAATTTGAGAGATCAAAAACTGAATATATACAGAGTTGTTTATCCCCTCAAATTAAACATGATTACATGATCTATATGAACATACAAGATAAATTGAAAACAAGAAACATAGAATTAAACATTACATGGCATAGATCTTGAAAAGAAAATAAAAGAACCTTTAAGAAATATCGCTAGAAAAAAAGAAGAACTAAAAGAATTTTGGCTATTCCTTTCTTCAATTTTTTTTCCCTTTTTTTTTGTCTTTTCCTCCACCTCCTTTTTTTTTTCTTTTCTCTTTTTCCTCCTCTTTTTTATTTTTTATCAGTGGGGTATTTATAGGGTTTTGGGAGAGAGGTGTGATAGGGTTTGGAGTCCTAGGGTGATAAAGTTCAGATAACTTAAATAACTAGGATTGCAGAATTTGGGTGAGACTGAGATATGGATGAGGTGTTTCAACTAATAGGAAGAGAGAGGAAGGGGAAGGCACCAATAGAAAGTGAGGAAGAGGTGTGGTAGGGTTTGGAGTCCTTGGGTGATAAGGTTCAGATAACTTAAACAACTGGGATTAAGGAAATTAGGTGAAACTGGGATATGGGTGAGGTGTTCCAACTAATTAGAAGAGAGGGAAAGGGGGGTGGTACCAATAGAAAGTGAGGAAAAGAGTGGGGCCAAAGGGGGGAGAGACAGTTTGTATGGGAGAGGGATAGAGAAAAATATTTTTTTTATTTTAATTTTTTTAAAAAATAAATTAAATGGGTCATATTTAAAATTCCTAATTAGACTTTTTTAGGCCCATGGGGCCCAATTAAACTTAATTAGGTCCATTTAAGAACTATCCATATTAAATTTAAACAAAACAAGATTTTATTTAAATTAAATTAATTTTCCAAAAAACATATTATTTTTTTTTCAAGATCATGCCACAGAATTAATAATTCAGCTCCATGCCTCCAATTACATCTTACAATCATATAATTTTTCATCATAGCATTTCCCACAGCCTCAATGCACATATTCATCACAAAATAAGGGTCTACAGTTTGCTCCCCACTTTGGGAAAAGTTGAAATCAATGCGAAAGCATTGCTCAAATTTCGTTACAGTGAAACTCAAATTTCTAATAACTATGAAACATTGGCTATGAGGATCAAGTATATCTTGCTTGGTCAACATACTCTATGTTATGAGACTAGCTATGGTCTCATAACAGTAATAACTGTGTCATGTGAAAAATGAGTGTATCTTGCTCTATCGATACACTCTGCATCATGAGACTAGCTATGGTCTCATAACAGTGATAACTGTGTCATGTGAAAATTGAGTGCATCTTGCTCTGTCGATACACTCTGTGTCATGAGACTAGCTACGGTCTCATGACAATGGCAATTGTGTGATTTGAAATGTTGTGGATTCGTATTTAGGACCTCAGTCCTAAACTACCTACGTATCCCCCTCGCTATCCTGAGGAAGAATTAGACCCACTCATAGTTCGACACTTGAAACTGTGGTGATGTATGTTCTTCTACGTCTTACACACCTACAGGTGACATGTTGATGTGTGTTCTTTTATGCCTTCCACAACTATGCCATGTGCCCTAAACAATGTTTAAGGACTTACCAAAAAATATCTATCATGAAATGTTGTGGGTTCGTATTTAGGACCATGATCCTAAACTACCTACGTATCCCCCTCGCTATCCTAAGGAAGAATCAGACCCCCTCGTAGTTTGACACTTGAAACTGTGGTGATGCATGTTCTTTTACGCCTTACACACCTACAGGTGACATGTTGATGCATGTTCTTCTACGCCTTGCACAACTATGCCATATGCCCTAAATAACGTCTAAGGATTTACCAAAAAAAATATCTATTTCATGATTTGAAAAAATTGGGATGACTAGGTCTCAAAACTCTTTTTGTGATTTTTGTGCTTCTTGTATGCTACTTCCTATCATGGGTATGTTGATTTTGCTAGAGATTCTAAAAAAAACTTAGTCCTCTAGGGGACCTCTTTTTGTAAAAACTTTCTTATAACCTCAAAATTTTTGAGAAGAGCTGTTCACCAAAAAAGAGTTCCTTAAGGTCACAATACAATTTCTCTCTGATTTTTCTTTTTTCTTCTCTCTTTCATGGTTCATTATTCTAAAGCCATTTCAAAATCTCGTTCTGCCTTGACTCCTTTCTCTTCCATGAACTCAATTCTTTGTGCCCTAACTTTTGCCTGAAATGCCCTTTTGGATTTTCATCTCAGCGGACTTGCTCTAACTTTTGCCTAAGTGGCCCTTTTGGGTTTTCCACCTAGCGAGCTCTTTTTTTTTCTCTTTTTTTTTTTTTTGAAATTGGACAATTGCCAAGGCATTCATATCAAGCACCTATCTTGTCATACTCAGAAGACATAGATTAAATCAAAACAATGCAGTTCAAGTACTTAATCATTTGATGTATCCCTCAAGACACAAACATTCGCGATCATAATTAAATAAAATCCATTCCTAGTTAATGCAACAAAAACTTCTTTATTTATTCAGGTACACTATTACTCCCTCTTACTGTAACACCCTCCCGGTAACTACTCCGTACATCCTACTGTTCCGGTGACCAGTGTCGGTCTGGACAGCTAGAATGCCAAGAAAATACCTAGAAAAATTTTTCAATCAGTACAGACAATTTTGACCCGTTAAGCCAAACGGAGGGCATTTTGGTCATTTCGCCTTCAGAGGTGATTTTTGGCCGACTTGTCCAGTTGAGTAAATAATTAATATGACATAAAATATGAATAAACATTACTAGAAATTAAATTGAAAATGAGTAGTGAAGAAAAGAAAAGAAAATGAGGAAAAAGGCCTATTTATGACATCATGATGATGTCATTTAAAAGCTATAACCAATTATAGTTAAACAACCAATTCATTAACTAATAAAAGAGATAAATGAAGACCAAAATCATCAAAAAGCCAGCAGCCATCCCCTTTCTTCAAGTGCAACCGAAACCCTTGCATGCCCAAACCTCCATTGACAACTTCAATCAAAGCTCAATTTCCCTCTTTATTTCACCTTAAACCCTAGACACCTTTCACCAAAAACTTGTCTATACCTCTTAGGAGGTGTTTGGCAGCCAAGAAAAGGAAAGAAAGTGAAGTTTTGAGCTTGGGAAAAATCTGCCTACAAGAGGTTAGTGCACCTATCTATTTAAAACTCTTATTTTCTATGTTAGGGACTTGAAATCAACATGAACTTGTGACTTAAATGAACAAAAGTTAAGTGTATGTAGCCCATGGATTTCGGCTGCCCCTAAGTAAGGAACAAGATTGAGTGTTTTGATGGACTTGGAGTGCACTAGAGATTATGTTTAAAGTATGTAAATATAAGTATAATGGATTAGTTAGTTAATTAAAGCATGTTGTGAAAACTCATATGGGAATTAGGGTTTTGAGAAGTGAAAATTTGGCTTGGCTTAGGAAATTGTTAGAGAACATTTTAATGGTCAATTAGTGACCATTTTAGGTAAGTTGACCATAATTTGGACTGAAATATAGCATGGCAAAGTGAATGAGTATGCTGCCTAGGGACAGCAGCAAGGGTGGCTGTGATTCCAGCCCACTTAGACAGCCATAACTTTGGCTGTGTAGGTCCAATTGGTGTTTGGCCAATTGGACATGAAACTAGACTTATAATGGCACATTTTTGCTGAAGAAACCATGCCCAAAAGACCAAAGTAAGTGGACCAAAAGTTGGCCCCAATCCGGATACCCTGTAACAGCACCTGCAGAAATGACCAAATGAATAGTAACTGTTCATTTGGCCATAACTCACTGTAGATATGGTCAATTGACCTGATATTTTTACAGCAACAAGTTAAGACATAGATAAACAACTTTCATGAAGAAACCTACCCCAAATTATGACCAGAACCTAATCCAAATGGCAGTCACAGTTACTGTTCATGGTACTGTAGATTTGGTAATTCTGCAGTTTTTCCAATCCGGCCAGCTGTGGTTTTTGGACCATATCTGGAGCTACAAAACTCCAAATGGAGTGATTCAAAAAAAGAAATTCAACTAGACAAAATAAGGAACAACTTTTATGTTTACCAATTCCTCAATTTTCCACTGTAACAGTCCCTAATGGAATAGTAAAGTTATAGTACAAAATCTGAAAATTCTGCTCCTTTGGTTTAATGCTTAGAAATGGTATTAATGCTTAATGCCAACAAGTTTTAAATGCAAAATGTGGTATGTTGGGAGTGCCAAAACCAATGTACCTATTTTCTACCTAAAAGTCAACATTTTTGTTGACCAATGAGGTGAATAGTGATACCAAAACTTGAAATTCACAAATTGAAGAATTTAAAAGTTTCAAATGCCCTAGTATACCTAACAAGATTGGTTTGGATAGTTTGGCATGCCAATAGGGTTCAGTTAGCGATCGCACATGGCAATATGCCATTCTGTGATTTTATGGCTTTTAGCCATTCTGACCTTGTATTGAGATTTGGCTTTGTGCCTGATGTATTTCTGACTTGTTAGCCGTTACATTGCTGCTTGGGAGATGCATATGTGACCGATGGTGTGACGGCCCGAGGTACTTGATACCCAGTGCCAGTTTACCCGTTTATCCAGTCCAGTCGTCTAGTGTAGGTTACTTGGGCAACCAAATGAATGAAAGGGGACAAAGTTAATGATACACAAATTCAAAACAAATAAAACATATACATTCACTACATATTTATTTCTTGCTATTTCTTTTATTTTATTATTGCACCACTAAGCATTATTGCTTAGCGCATTGCTTTTGCCACGCGTAGGTTCTAGAGATACAAATCGTGAGCCCAGTAGACCGCAGACTGGGTGAGTCCATCCTGCAGTTCTGCACAGTGTCCGTGTCACCTCAACTTCTGCTGTGCATTGGTAGGACACTAGGTGTCATTTTGTCATTTTGTAACTAAATTTTTATTTTCTCATATGTATTTAGAATTATATAATGTATTTGGATGCTCATGTAAATTATGAAAATTGTATTTGTGAATTGAAAAGTAAATATCTATTTGTGATTTATACTTGATTATCACATGTGATGGATGATTGAGAACTGAAATTGAGAAATGTTGTTGAGATTTTGATATTGGAGTTTAAGATGATGAGATATGAATATTGGAAGTGTTTTTCACAGGTTCCGAAGAACTGTTTTCTCCATTTTTAGCCGGTACTCTTCCGGATTTTCTTTAAAATTTTCGGAACCTCAAATAAATAATAATTTTGATAAATGGCTTAAATAAATTATATTTCATAACTAAATCCAAAACTATGACAACAATTAATTAAGGTAAAAATAGAGTATGCCGGTACACCGTGTGACATTACTTACTCGGATATACTGTACACGGGTATGGGGTGTCACATTTAGTGGTATCAGAGCACGGTTTAGGCGTTTCTGGGCCTAGATTGAGTCCATACCATGCATTGCATTTGTAAGAGTCGAGGTGACACTAATGCAGATCTGTTTGTCTTTCTTATTTTGAATAGGATATGGACCCTTCATCACAGAGAGCAGTCGAGGAGGAAGTGGAGAGTCATGCTCCACTGCGGCGGTGAGGCGGGGGTAGGGAGAACCTACTCCGCCAGCTCAAGCAGAGCCTGCTCAGCCTCCACAGGCCATGTTCCAGCAAATGGCCGAATTCTTCAGAAAAATGGCTGGGGTAATACCAGCACCACCACCACCACCACCACCAGCTCCACAGCAGAAATCACACCTGGAAAAATTAAGAAAGTATGGAGCAGTGGATTTCTTTGGCAAGAGAGAAGATGATTCTGTTGCAGCCGAAAATTGGTTGAACAGAACAGGCAAAGTCTTAAAACAACTCCACTGCACTCCTGAACAAAACCTAGAGGCCGCCATATCTCTGTTGCAAGATGATGCCTATGAATGGTGGGACACGGTATCCAGTGAAGTGCAGCCAGAAGCTATAACTTGGGACTTCTTCCTCTCCGAATTTAAGAAGAAATATGTGGGTACTGTATACCTAGAAGAGAGAAGAAGGGAATTCATTAATCTAAGGCAGAGACAGCTGTCAGTGGCCGAATATGAGAAGGAATTCGTCCGATTAAGCCGCTATGGAAGGGAGATAGTCCCTAATGAAGCTGAAAGATGTAAGAGATTTGAAGAGGGACTAAATGACAACATAAAGATTCAGCTCACTGCCTTGGGAATCACAGAATTTAGCAAGTTAGTGGAAGCTGCAATAAGGGTTGAAAAAGTAAGAATAAGTGAGCAGACCAGAAGGGAGAGACAGCAGAAGAGGGGACCAGGTCAGTCTAGCTCATCTCCTGCACCTGGGAAGAAGTTCAGAGGTCCATCTGCACAGAGTTCGGTCAGTGGGCAGCTCTCCAGGGATGGGGTTCAGGGGACCAGCCCCAACATCTTCTGCATGTCCACACTGTCTGAAATGGCACAAGGGGGAATGTTGGAGAGTAACTGGTGCCTGCTTAAGATGTGGGTCGACAGAGCATCAGCTGAGGAACTGCCCACGCAGAACTACTACAGCTGCTCCAACACAAGCAGACAGACCTGCTCCTGCACCACAGAGGGGTAGAAAATCTGGCAAGTCTGAGGTCAGGACCATCACAGAGGCTCGCATCCGAGCCAGGCAGAGAGGCCCGACACCACAGCAAGAGCTTATGCTATTAGAGCTCAGGAGGAGCAAGATGCACCGGACGTCATCAGGGGTACGTTCTCCCTCTACAATACATCTATGCATGCATTGGTGGATCTAGGATCCACTCATTCATATATCTGCATCAACCTACTCGTAGAAAGGGGGATACTAGTAGGGGAGAGCGACCAAAACATTCTAGTCACTAATCTATTGGGCCACAGTGTAGTGGTGAACAAAGTATATAAGGGTTGCCTGTTAAGGATTCAGGGGTATGAATTCTTGGCAGACCTGATTGAGTTGCCCTTCCACGAGTTTGACGTGATTTTGGGAATGGACTGGTTGTCACGTCATCAGGCAATAGTTGATTGCAAATTGAAGAGAATTTCTTTGAAAATCCCTTAGGGTAATGAGATCATTGTTGTGGGGGAAAGGACAGATTTCTTGTCCAATGTCATCTTAGCCACAGTTGCAAGAAGAATGATGAGAAAAGGCTGTGAAGCCTACCTAGCACATGTGGTGGATACTAGGCAGGCTAAGCCAAACCTGAGTGATATACCCACAGTAAGAGACTTCCGCAGGTATTTCTGAAGAGTTGCCCAGTTTGCCACCAGAAAGGGAAGTTGAATTTGCTATTGAGACACTGCCGGGTACAGCACCCATTTCCATTGCTCCTTATAGGATGGCACCCACTGAATTGAGGGAGTTGAAAACTCAGTTGCAAGAGTTGCTAGATAAGGGGTTTATACGCCCCAGTGTGTCACCATGGGGAGCTCCAGTGCTGTTTGTGAAAAAGAAGGATGGGACTTTGAGGCTATGCATTGATTACCGGCAGTTGAATAAAGTGGTATGAAGAACAAATATCCATTGCCTAGAATTGATGATCTGTTTGATCGTTGAAGGGAAGCAGGAGTATTTTCTAAGATTGATCTCAGATCAGGGTATCATCAGTTGAGGGTGAAGGATGCAGATGTGCCAAAGACTGCATTCAGGACCCGGTATGGGCATTATGAGTTTCTAGTGATGCCCTTTGGCCTAACAAATGCACCAGCGGCATTCATAGACCTTATGAACCGTATCTTCCATCCATACCTAGATCGGTTCGTAGTGGTCTTTATTGATGATATTCTGGTGTATTCCAAGACCAGGGAAGTACATGATGAGCATTTGAGGATTGTTCTGCAAACCCTGAGAGAAAAGAAGCTGTATGCTAAGTTGTCCAAGTGTGACTTCTGGTTGAATGAGATTGCATTCCTTGGACACATAGTGTCAGCTGATGGGATTAGGGTGGATCCCAAGAAAATAGAAGCAGTGATGGAATGGAAGCCTCCTAGAAATACAACTGAGGTCAGAAGCTTCTTGGGGCTAGCTGGGTATTACAGAAGATTTGTGAAGGGATTTTCCTTAATAGCTGCTCCAATGACCAAGTTGTTACACAAGAATGTCAGATTTGACTGGAATGACAAGTGTCAGACCAGTTTTGAGAAGTTGAAGGCTATGTTGACAGAGGCACCAGTGTTAACACAGCCAGTGTCAGGAAAGGACTTCGTGGTCTATAGTGATGCCTCTCATAATGGGTTAGGGTGTGTATTAATGCAAGAGGGGAAGGTGGTCGCTTATGCTTCCAGGCAGCTAAGGCCACATGAACAGAATTACCCTACCCATGATCTAGAGCTTGCAGCAATTATCTTCGCACTGAAGATATGGAGGCATTACTTGTATGGTGAAAAGTGCTACATTTACACAGACCACAAAAGTCTGAAATATTTGCCAACCCAGAAGGAGCTCAACCTTAGACAGAGGCGATGGATTGAGTTCCTGAAGGATTATGATTGTGTGATTGACTACCATCCTGGGAAGGCAAATGTAGTTGCTGATGCTTTGAGCAGAAAATCCATGACAGCTTTGAGATCATTGAATGCCCGTCTATTTTTGATTCGAGATGGAGCTATTTTGGCTGAGTTGCAATTGAGGCCAAACCTGTTACAGCAGATTTTAGATGGGCAGAAGGTAGATGAGAAGCTAATGGCTATTATGAGTAAAATCCCAGAAGGAAAAGCAACTGACTATGGGGTGAAAGCAGATGGGTGTCTGTATTACAAAGGAAGACTGTGTGTACCAGATAATGGGGAATTGAAGGCCAGTATTCTAAAAGAGGCACATACCAGTGTTTATGCTATGCACCCAGGAAGTACAAAGATGTATCATGATCTGAAGCTTCAGTATTGGTGGCCTGGTATGAAGAAAGACATAGCTGACTATGTGACTAAATGCTTGACATGTCAGCAAGTCAAGGCAGAACATCAAGTTCCATCGGGTTTGCTCTGACCTATACGCATACAGAATGGAAATGGGATCGGGTCACCATGGATTTTGTAAGTGGTCTACCTCTCACCCAGAAGAAACATGATGCAGCATGGGTGATAGTTGATAAATTGACAAAGTCGGACACTTTACGCCGATTAGGATGACTACTCCTTTGGAGAAGTTAGCGGTGTATATCGATGAGATAGTTAGACTGCATGGAATCCCACTTTCCATCATATCTGATCGAGACCCAAGGTTTACATCGAGATTTTGGAAGAAGTTGCATGAGTCCTTGGGTACACAACTCCACTTCAGCACAGCTTTCCATCCTCAGACGGATGGGCAATCAGAAAGAGTAATCCAGGTAAACAATTGAAACCAATGGAATTGATACAAATATTGAATTGAAATGATAACAATAACATGAAATATATGTCAGGTCCTTGAGGATATCTTTGAGGAGTTGTGTCATTGAGTTTGAGGAAGTTGGGATAGATACCTCCCATCGCGTAATTTGCATACAACAATAGCTACCAAGCTAGCATCCAAATGGCTCCATATGAAGCCTTGTATGGGAGGAAATGTAGAACTCGGTGTCTTTGGACTGAATTGGCGAAGACAAATCGGTAGGGCGGACACGGTGAAACATCGAGGAGAAAGTGAAACTAATCAAAGCCAATCTGAAGGTTGCCTCAGATAGACAGAAATCCTATGCCGACTTGAAGAGAAAAGAAATAGAATACACAGTTGGCGACAAAGTGTTCCTCAAGGTGTCACCGTGGAAAAAGGTATTAAGGTTTGGAAGGAAAGGTAAGTTGAGCCCTAGGTTTATTGGCCCATATGAAGTCATTGAACGTGTGGGACTAGTAGCCTCTGAGCTAGCTTTACCACGCAGTGGACAAGATCCACAATGTGTTCCACGTGTCCATGCTCAGAAGATACCGCTCAGATCCTTCACATGTCATCTCCAGGGAAGAAATTGAAATACAACCGGATTTGACATATAAAGAAGAACCTCTACGGATCCTGGCTCGGGAAGTAAAAGAATTGAGGAACAAACGGATTCCACTGGTGAAAGTGCTTTGGAGGCACCACAACACCGAGGAGGCAACTTGGGAAAGTGAAGAGACGATGAGGCAACAGTTCCCTCAACTGTTTGCATCAGGTAAATTTCGAGGACGAAATTTAAATTAGAGGGGAAGAGTTGTAACACCCTCTCGGTAACTACTCGTACATCCTCTTTATTCGGTGACGATTGTCGGTCGGATAGCTAGAATGTCCGGAAAAATATTTAAACTAAAGTGAAGAACCATAATCAACTCAAATATTGATAAGAAAAATTTAGTAAAAATTTTAGAATTAAAATACAACCAAATTAAACGAGCCGGTGCCCTAGCGATGGGTAACCCAGAGGGAAGTTGCGGTTCTCGCAACTAGGAGCCCTAGACTCGGGGGAAAAATTATAAAATAATTTTTGGGACTCCATAGAAGGGTTATTGAGGTTCCCATGGCATTAGAATGCCAAGAAAATACCTAGAAAAAATTTTCAATCGGTACAGACAATTTTGACCCGTTAAGCCAAACGGAGGGCATTTTGGTCATTTCGCCTTCAGAGGTGATTTTTGGCCGACTTGTCCAGTTGAGTAAATAATTAATATGACATAAAATATGAATAAACATTACTAGAAATTAAATTGAAAATGAGTAGTGAAGAAAAGAAAAGAAAATGAGGAAAAAGGCTTATTTATGACATCATGATGATGTCATTTAAAAGCTATAACCAATTATAGTTAAACGTCCAATTCATTAACTAATAAAAGAGATAAATGAAGACCAAAATCATCAAAAATCCAGCAGCCATCCCCTTTCTTCAAGTGCAGCCGAAACCCTTGCATGCCCAAACCTCCATTGACAACTTCAATCGAAGCTCAATTTCCCTCTTTATTTCACCTTAAACCCTAGACACCTTTCACCAAAATCTTGTCTATACCTCTTGGGAGGTGTTTGGAAGCCAAGAAAAGGAAAGAAAGTGAAGTTTTGAGCTTGGGAAAAATCTGCCTACAAGAGGTTAGTGCACCTATCTATTTAAAACTCTTATTTTCTATGTTAGGGACTTGAAATCAACATGAACTTGTGACTTAAATGAACAAAAGTTAAGTGTATGTAGCCCATGGATTTCGGCTGCCCCTAAGTAAGGAACAAGATTGAGTGTTTTGATGGACTTGGAGTGCACTAGAGATTATGTTTAAAGTATGTAAATATAAGTATAATGGATTAGTTAGTTAATTAAAGCATGTTGTGAAAACTCATATGGGAATTAGGGTTTTGAAAAGTGAAAATTTGGCTTGGCTTAGGAAATTGTTAGAGAACATTTTAATGGTCAATTAGTGACCATTTTAGGT